>NC_134403.1:236032722-236323482 GCF_038048845.1 Mixophyes fleayi
TGCATGGCATACGTGAATTGGGGCACTATTGCATATGGAATATGTGATTGGGGGGGGGCACTACTGTGGGCATAATATCAATTGGGGACACAATAGCATGGCATATGTGAATTTTGGTTATTACTGTGTGGCATAACATTAGGGCACAACATTGTTTGGGGACACTACTGTGTGGCATATCGTTGCTTGGGGGCACTACTGTGTGGCATAATGTTGTAAGGGGGCACTACTATGTGGCATAGGGGGGGCTGCCTATCTATACTAAACTATAGGGGGGCTTACTATGCTAAACTATAGTGAGGGGGGCTGCCTATGCTAAACTATAGTGGGGGGCTGCACAGAGAACATTAATGTTGGGGTTGGTTGGAGGGAAATAGATCTATTTATCAAATGTGAGCACTATTACTTTAATGTGGAGGCTGGAGAGAGACCTAATTATTAAATGTGGGTGCTGTTGATTTAATGGCAGGGATGGTTGGCGTTTCTAAATGTACCCATTATTTTTTTCAAATAGGGCCCTCAACATTCCAGGATCCAGACATGCCACAACTAAAGAAACGAGCAGCTACAGGTGGTAAAAGTGACAAGAACAGGTAGGACAGTCAGTCAAATGTTCTAAATCTAATGCAGGCTTGGCTAACCTGTGGTACTCCAGGTGTTGTGAAACTACAAGTCCCAGCATACCCTTACAGCAATAAGCTGCTATATATTGGCAAAGCATGCTGGGGCTTGTAGTTTCACGAGTGCCACAGGTTAGCCAAGCCTGGTCTAGTGGGACAATCCTGATTTTTGGTGACTAGAACAGTCACCTAATCTAAGGGACAGGTCAACACTGTACTCATTATACACACCCTGCTTTCTGTACATACTACACTATGGTGCTAGCTGTCCTTCATGGGCTGACCACTCCCCCCTCTAGTGTTTGGTCACGCCTCTATGATGGCTGGTCAAACCCCCTCTGGTGGGCCCCTAGCGTTGCAGTCCCCCGGTGGGCCCTTTATGCCCCAGTTCGACACTGTGTGTGTGTGTGTGTGCGTTGTATGTTTGTGTGTGTGTACTTGCAATCATATGCTTGTGGGGACATTGACCTGTTTACACAGCAACACTGTTGGGGACCTGAGTCATAGTGGGGACAAAAATTGAGGTCCCCCACAAAGCTTCTCAAGGCTAATCGATGCAGGGGACCTTGCTGATATGCTCAGTATAAAAATCTGGTATGTCCCCACGAGTCACATTTGTCGGAACAAAAGTGTGCGTGTGTCCAATGTGGAGGGGAGAAAGTGTGTGTGCATCCCACCGCTAGAGGCCAGTATTCCATCCAAATGTATAGCAGGAGCAGCAACAGGAAGTTACTGCATCCTGCCGGCGCTTTGTACACCAAGCGGGTAAAGACACAGTCAAATCTGTCTGCTGCTGAAGGTAAAGCGGGGACTGTGAAGCATGACAGAGCCCACCGGTAGCTCCGACTATAGCCCAGAGAGCAGTTGAGATGAGTTTGCCCCTGACACTTCCGAGGAGAGCGGTTCAGACACCAGTGGTGATGCCCCGTTGCCCACCAGAGCAGCAGAGTGCAGGTACCAAGAGATGAGTTCCATGTATGACCATTCTCGACCTTCTGGTTGCCGTGTTGGAAACACAGAGGGTCGGAGAGACAATGCGGTGTCTGTCTAAATGCTATCCAGAAACAGTGATGGCTTCAGGGTAGTATAACAAAAAGCAGTATTGCCTGTACTGTGAGAACCCCCTCTTAAAAATTGCCCGGCACATAGAGCATGTTCACCGCAATGAGACTGAAGTAACCTGGGCCCTGAAATTCCCCAAGCCCTCAAAAGAAGTGCATGCAAATGGCAAAATGGCACATCTTCGCAAAAGGGGCAACTTTGCACAAATGCTGAAGCAATAAGGCAGGCCATTGCGTTCTGGTACCATGCAAACATCCAGACAAATAGATGGATGCTGAAAGCTTCATGCACTGTGTAGCCTGCCACGACTTGTTTTCAAGGAAATACCTGTGGCGACACAAGAAGAGATGTAAGCTAAACCGAAGGGGCAACAAGCTCACACCTGGCAAGAACAGAGTCCAGTCTCTGTGCGTGTCACGGAATTACAGAGATGGCCCCTAACCTGTATTGGTGCAACTGAACAGGAAGGCGCTGGGTCTAACGTACTCTCGGTGTTCACCAGTGACCCCCGCAAGGGAGTTTGGGCTTAGCTACAGAGGGTACGCAGGTCGCGGTTCTCCAAGACAATCAGCGGTGTAGCGACAGTAGTAGACAGGCGTAGTCAGACAATCCAGGTCAGAGCCAACTGAGCGGTGCAGTACACAGGGAGGATCCAGATAGAAGTAAGGTCAAGCCAAATAGTCAAACCAGCCGGGCAGCGAGGTACCAAAACGAAACCCAGGAGAATAGTAACAGGAAGCCGAGTGAGAATGGATCAGAAGTTCAGGAAGCGCTGGAGCAGGAGTAAACCAATACTCTGACACAAGACATGTGTCAGAGAGTGCTTTATATACCATAAAGTGCATCCTGATTGGGTTAGGGAGATTTTGGCGGTCAAACATGCTGACAGCAGACAGGTGAGTGGAGTTAGCGTCCTGCTGCGAGGCAACAGGACGCGGGTGCCGAGAAGGTGCAGGCATCTGTTTGCTGCACCAAGTGTCAGTGCAGAGACGGTGCCTGACAGTGCGCCTTTGCTCAGCCTATTTCACCTGACATTATTGATGGCTTTTGAAAGCTCTTGATTGACATGACCCAGGTTGAAGTCTTACTCGCAGTCAAAAATAATTGATACATCATGCAGATGGGACACCATATGTTCAACCGGGTCAGATCAGATGTTGGCAGGCACGAGTACATCCGTCAGAAGTTTAGAGAATTGGGCAGGCTACTTCTACAGGCCAGAAGGGCTACCCCTTTGGAGAGGATGGAAGACTTTACCGCCCCATCAAACTTCTTGCACGTAATAGACTCTGTGAAGCTGGTAGCTGGCTATGACGAGGAGGCAGGTACATTTAAGACGACCTCGCTGGAACTCAAGATTGGGCACAGCCTATAAAAGATAGCGAGCATTGTGGAGTGCCGAGCCATGATGGAGGGCTGCACTGCTGCAGTTGAAAACACACGTAATTTCAGGAAGCTATATGAGGTGAGATGGAACGAGTTGATCTCATTGGCTGCCATGAAAATTCTTAAGAAGTCCAAGTGGAACATGCCTCAGCTCTTACCTTTCACGGAAGATGCGAAAAAGATGCACTTGTACCTTGATGAGAAGCAGCAAGCCTACCGAAGTGGGCTATCCACCAAGCCTACGGTTAACCACTGGGCACTACTTGCAAAACTCACCCTGGCACAGGGGATCTTGTTCAGTCGAAGAAGGGAAGGAGAAGTTTCAAAAATGTTGCTGACTACCTTCTGCTCAAGCAATACCTCGGATCTCCATAAAGATGTGTCCTTAGCTCTTTCCGAGGTTGAGAGGACTTTGCTGGCACTTCACTCGCATTGGCACTTCACTCGCATTGAACTGCGAGGAAAACGAGGGGAAAAAATGATTATCCTGCTGACACCAGCCATGCAAGCTGCAATTGAACTTCTCGCAGAAAAATGTGACAAATGTGTAGTGGATAGCCAAAATATCTACATGTTCGCCAGACCAGCTGCCTTGTCACACTTCAGAGGTTCCATTTGCATACGACTATTTGCCCGAGAGTGTGTGTCCAAGCATCCCCACACACTGTCTTTCACAAAGCTTCGAAAGCACATTGCCACTCTCTCATAAGTCCTCAACCTAAAGACACAGAACTGAATCAGTTGGCAGACTTCTTTGGGCACGACTTCAGGGTGCACCGGCAGTATTACCGCCTCCCAGAAGGTACCTTCCAACTCGCCAAGATCAGCAAACTGTTAATAGCTCTCGTGAGTGGCAGACTGGCTGATTTCAAAGGCAAGAATATGGACAAGATGCACATTGATCCGGACGGTAAGTGGAAAATCTGGTGTTTGATGTATGCTTTTGACTTTTACCTCAGTTATTTACATATCTGTTTCTTTTCAGAACCACTCCATGTCAGATGATGAGCAATCCCCTGTGACAGAGGGACAAGTGGTCACTTGTTTAGTCGACACTTCCATGTCAGAAGAGAGGTGGTGTATGGACCTGGCAACATGGAACCAGTGCCCAGCCATGGCTTCCACAGGTAGGTGTAGCACAAAGTTTTACTAGGCAGAAGAACTGTGCCTTCTCTGTATTTTTCAGAGCCATAATGGACCACTCTACTTCCTTTCAGGTTGCAAAGAAGTGCAGAGGAAATCCTGGGACAGAGAGGAGGCCCAGGCTGTGGAGAAACACCTGGGGGTAAATGTATTAAACTGAGAGTTTTCCAGCGGGTTTGAGAAACCAATCAGATTCTAGCTATCATTTATTTAGTACATTCTACAAAATGACAGCTAGAATCTGATTGGTTGCTATAGGCAACATCTCCACTTTTCAAACCCGCCGGAAAACTCTCAGCTTGATACATTTACCCCCTGATGAGGTTTATACAGACATGCCGAGTGCCTGGAAACCGAGACTGTGTTGCGTGCGTAATGACTGAACCATCCATACTGAAAGATTGGTACTGGTTGGAGGTGAAATTCTACAAAAAGAACCGCATAACAGCTTTAAAGAGGGATCAAACTTGATGAAATGATGCAAAGTGATTGAACAGGGCTGTAGCCTCCATGGCTAGGTCGGTGTAAGCGGACATGTGGATGTCCTCAGGCAGTCAAAATACATGACACTTTCAACATCTTGCAGTCCATGTCAGTACTTTATGCAAAGTCAAAGTGTAAATCTCATGTGGTAATTCTGGTGACAAAACGCTCCTACACATACCCCTATGATTATTCTGTCGACAGGGCATTAGGAAAAGGGTGTCCCTATACGCCATGTTCCAGACATGGGTCCTCACGATGCAATAAAACAAGTGTGTGTGTGTGTGTGTGTATAATATTAATTATGGGCACTATGTAGCATAATTTGAACTGGGGGCACTACTGGGTGGCATAATGGGAACTGGGGACACTTTTATTTGGCTTAATATGAATTGGGTGCTCTTCTATTTGACATAGTATGATTTGGGGGGCTCTTTTGTGTGGCATAATATGAACTTGTACACTATTTTTGACATAATATGGACTCAGGGCACTGCTGTACGGCATAATTGACAGCCATTCTCTGTGGCATAAAATGAACTGGGGGCACTAAAGTGTGGCATAATAGGAATTTAGGACACTATTGTGTGGCATAATATGTCTTGGCAGCCATACTCAGTGGCATAATTTGAACTGGGGATAATTGATCTGGATCCATAATAAGAACTTGGGGATACTACTGTGTGGCATAATATGAACTGACAGCACTTTTTTTGGCATAATATGAACCGTCAGCCCTACTGTTTGGCATAGTATGAACTGGGGCACTACTGTGTGGCATAATATGATACCTAGGTGGTGCTAGACACGTCCCTCCAGCGGCGAGCTGCAGACAGAAGATAGGTTTCCCTGGGTGCACACCCTAAGGAAATGTAACGCACACGTCTATGTGTAACACGTGGGTCGTGCACCACCTCACATGCACGCTGTCCCACATGTGATTGCAGCAAGAGAGACAGATGCGAGAGTCTGTCTGTAAAATGCAGAATGGAACAAGGTAAGTGTATGTGGGGAGGGGTTATTGTAATGAGGGTAGAGGCTTGTTAATAATTTAATGGTAGGGTGGGGTTAATCAATTATTGGTGGGTATCTAATGTTTAGTTGACTATGTGCATAAGATATCTGGGTCTGTAGGTGTGCCTATGTAACTGTCAGTAGATGTTGTATTTCTGCACCTGTTGTGTCTCCAGTTTGTCTCCAGTGATCTAAGATCTGGCAACTTTATGGATCAAGTCCGTTAAACACATTGAGCATTTAGAGTTGTGCACAATGACATCAGAGTGCTGTGCCAACACTTGTTATTTCAAATGTGGACACCCAATGTTGGCTGTGAATGTCTATGTGTTAGAAGGCAAAAGAGCCGGTTTACAAGGGGAATTTCATTATTTCCCCAGTTGTACACATAGGTGGGGATTGGCTTAATTTTATGGTGGATGGGAACTATTAATTTATTAGTCTATTAACTTGTTGGTGGGGGATATTTAATGTAATAGCAGGTCAAGGTGTTGCCTATTAATTTAAGACTGTGTGGGAAGAAATATGCGTATTTATTAAATTTGAATACTAATAATTTCATTTAGGGCCAGGTTATGAGGAATATGCCTATGTATTAAATATGAATTATATTAATTTAATACTGTGGTAGGTTGTGGTGAAATAGGTCTATTTATTCAATGTCAATGCCTTTTATTTAATGTTGAGGTTACTTGAAGGTCGGGAGACCTAATTATTAAACGTGGATGCTGCATGCTACTGATTTAACATGTGAGCTGGTTGGTGGTCCTACAGTATTTACTCATTGTATGGCGTTCCATATTTCATGTACCTATCCTTATACCAAACCGAGCCACAACATTCCAGGGTCCAGACAAGTAGCAACACGAGCAGCTACAAGTAGTAAAAGCTGAAAAAGCAAGAAGGAGAAAGAAGGACAGTTTGCCAACTGTCCAGATTCTTCTGTGCATCTCATCCAAAGAAATTGTCTCTCATATGTGACTCCACAGTAAGTTAGGTTCAAACAAAGGAAAAACATGTGCTCACAAGACAGGAAGTTAAACACGGAGCAGTGAGTCACCATTGCAGGCAGTGTCCAGTTGTGGGAGGTGTATTAAAGCTAACAACCCCCACCTGAAGCAATGTATTCTGGGTAAAGGTTTATAAGCCAGTGAAGCAGGCAAAACAGTTCTTTTTTGACCACACCACATACACACATGAAAGTTGGGACATCTCTTCCACCTGGAGCCTACAGGACACACAGTAAGCTTATACCCTGTCTGTCTGTATCTCTGCCTACATCTTATATGTCCATCTATTTCTATTAACTTTCCTTGCTTGCATGTATTTAACTTTCCTCTGAATCTTTATCTGTTTATTTACCTTATATGTATTCCGCCTGCAACTTATAATATACTTTGCTTGCACATATAAGTAAAGTTTATATCTAGTTCTATTAACTTTTTGAATCTTTAAGTAACCTTTTCACATATGCTTTACAAAGGCTAGCTTCTTCCCCCATCTCAGGAATGCTTACTATTTACACTACAGTGGACTCTAGCTCCCCCCACATCTATTTTTCTCTCTCTATGATTGGCCTGTATTTTCCTTTAGGTCTAACCACATGTTACACACACATGCACTATGCAACCTTCCTATATCACTTTCTCAGTTATCTCATATCTTTCTCTCTATCTCATTTAATCTTTATTTACCACTTAAACACATTTTGCTTGATTAAACACATTCTTTCTCTTGTTACATCTAAACACACTCTACACAAAAGAACAATACTGACCATACACTCATATACATTTCTATCTTACAGCATATACACTAGTACATGTATGTGTGTGTATATATATATATATATATATAATGTATATCTATATACACGACAGAATAGGATATTATATACTTACAACTGAAGTTTTAACATCATGTCAGTTGAATCTATAATGTATTATCTGTATTGTATGTGTTATGACTTGCTGGGCTCTCTGTCTACTCTGACAGATAGATAGATAGTTAGTTAGGGATAGGTAGGTAGGTAGTTAGGTAAGTTAGGTAGCGACTGGGTTTACTTCTAAAATAGATTAGATAGATTAGTTTAGGTAGATCAGATAGCCTCACCTGGCTAGCTTGTTTCTCCTTGTCACTCGATGGGGTATCGGGCAGCTCACCCGACCCCTGGCAAACTTACCTTCCTCCGGCACTCCGCTCCGTCCAGGGCGCCGCCATCTTGGATTCATTTATAAATTTAAATTTAAAATTAATTTATAAAACCTCTGGCCGCATTTCCATTGGCCAGGCAATTTTGGCTCCAAATATTAAAGGCACCTCATCTATACACTCAGTGCCTGTTCCTTAGTTGCCTTTTGGTGCTAGACGTGGCTGCATCCTATCCTGTCTACTTGCCTGCAGAGCTGACGCTCCAATCAAGTACCTGCTATCCTGTCTATTTGCCTGCAGAGCTGACGCTCCAATCAAGTACCTGCTATTCTGTCTACTTGCCTGCAGAGCTGACGCTCCAATCAAGTACCTGCTATCCTGTCTACTTGCCTGCAGAGTTGACGCTCCAAACAGGTTCCCGCTATCCTGTCTACTTGTCCAGAGAGCTGACGCTCCAACCAAGTACCTGCATTTCTATTCACTTGTCTACAGAGCTAATGCTCCAACCAAGTACCTGCAGATCTAATTCACTTGTCTACAGAGCTGACTCTCCAATCAAGTACCTGCAGATCTATTCACTTGTCTACAGAGCTGACTCTCCAATCAAGTACCTGCAGATCTATTCACTTGTCTACAGAGCTGACGCTCCAATCATGCACCTGCAGATCTATTCACTTGTCTACAGAGCTGACGCTCCAACCAAGTACCTGCAGATCTATTCACTTGTCCACAGAGCTGACGCTCCAACCAAGTACCTGCAGATCTATTCACTTGTCTGCAGAGCTGACGCACCAACCAAGTACCTGCAGACCTATTCACCTGCCTACGAAGCTCACGCTCCTTCCAAATACCGGCAGTTTTATCTACTTTGTCTACAGGCCTGATGTTCCATCAGCTGTTCCGGTATTTCATCTACCCTTCACCGCTATTGGCTGTCCCTTGTCTCCTGACTTCCAAAAGGGTCTCGCTCAGTACTCTAGCAGGGGCTGCGACCTGTGAGCAGACGCAGCTAAGACCTTACTGCTTTGCGGCGGTTCCTGGTGAACACTGTGTACTCGTTAGACTCTGCGCCCTGCTGGAGTAGCGCTAAACTGTATGAACCCTAGGATTCGCATTGTAAAGACCTATTTATCGTTTGAGACCATGACACTCCTAGATCATTCACCTGGCTTCTCATTATCACCTGCAGCCTATTGGTTTTGGTCTCCTTAAATAACCGGCTAATCCTCTGTAGGATTGCCGGTAATACGTTTACCTTAGTGTTCTGCTCCCTTGTGTTTGCCCTGTTACCTTCTCCTGTTGTTTCCTGCTGGCTCCGTGTACCAGACCGTTTCCGTTCCTGACTACTCTTCATTGGATTTCCCTGTGTATCGACTCGGCTCTGCTTTGACTGTTCTCCTGTGCTGATATCCTGTGTACCAGACCTGGGGCCTGATTCATCAAGGATCTTAAATGAAGAGGATCCTTATTTCAGTCTCCTGGACAAAACCATGTTACAATGCAAAGGGTGCAAATGAGTGTTCTGTTTTGCACATAAGATAAATACTGACTGTTTTTTTATGTAACACACACATATCAACTTTAAATTTCAGTGTACAAATAAGCGATCAAGTATTTGTGTATTACATGAAAAAACAGTCAGTATTTAACTTATGTGATCCTTAATGAATCAGGCCCCTGATTCTGTTCCTGACGATTCTACTATCTACTCACCAGTTCCAGTTTGCTTCCTCCTGGACCCCGGTAAAGTCATGCTCCCAGGCATGGCTTCGGCGTGAGCTGCAGCTCCTCTGCTCAGCTTAACCTAATACGGAGATGCAGCACCTGCAGCATCTCTGTGCTCAGATTTCAACCATCTTCCTTTGGCTCCATACTCAACCTTGCCACAGGTATTATTGACTGTTTACATATATCACTGTGTGCCTATAGTTGTAGTTACCCCTGGCAACTGACTAAGAACTGTTACCCCAAGTACCTGCAGATCTATTCACTTGTCAACAGAGCTGACGCTCCAACCAAGTACCTGCAGATCTATTCACTTGTCTACAGAGCTGACGCACCAACCAAGTACCTGCAGACCTATTCACCTGCCTACGGAGCTCACGCTCCATCCAAATACCGGCAGTTTTATCTACTTTGTCTACAGGCCTGATGTTCCATCAGCTGTTCCGGTATTTCATCTATTCACCGCTATTGGCTGTCCCTTGTCTCCTGACTTCCAAAAGGGTCTCGCTCAGTACTCTAGCAGGTGCTGCGACTTGCAAGCAGACGCAGCTAAGACCTTACTGCTTTGCGGTGGATCCTGGTGAACACTGTCTACTCGTTAGACTCCGCACCCTGCTGGAGTAGCGCTAAACTGTACGAACCCTAGGATTCGCATCGTAAAAGCCTATTTATCGTTTGAGACCGTGACAGTAGGAACAGGCCAAACTTTTCTTTACCATGTCGGATCCCAACATGGAACCCTCGGTGAAAGACATGTTGCAGCATTTGCTTAGCCGAGTGGAGCAACAGGACGTGATTCAGCGGCAACTTCTACAGGGATTTCAAAGCCTCGCGGCCCGCATTGATTCTTTACAAGCACCTCCAGTTGCTCAGGCGGCAAGTCCTCTGGAACCTGACGCACTTATCCCCTACAATTCTACTTTGCGCATTCCCACTCCTTCTAAGTTCGACGGGTACCCCAAATTATGCCGGGTTTCCTGAATCAATGTTCGATACAGTTTGAACTCCAGCTACAGAACTTTCACACTCAACAGTCTAAAGTGGCTTATCTAATATCGCTATTATCTGGCCAGGCTATAGCCTGGGCTTCACCTCTTTGGGAACACGATGCTCAACTCTTGGCTGACAGTGCAGCTTTCATCACCGCGTCTCAGAGAATATTCGATGAACCTGAAAGAGTCACTTCAGCAGCATCTAGCATTCTCTGCATCCGTCAAGGTTCCCGCTCGGTTGCCCAATATGTCATCCAATTTCAAACACTGTCGTCCGAACTGCGCTGGAACAATTAAGCATTAGTGGCTATCTTTTGCAAGGGCCTATCTGATAAAATCAAAGATGCCTTGGCTTCACAGGAATTACCCACTACACTTGAATCCATGATCTCACTTTTCAACAGGGTGGACATTCACTTCCGTGAGAGATCTTCTGAGAAGGATGCTTCCCGGCGCACTCCGACTAAACCCGCACCTCACTTTTTCCAACCGGTGTTGGTGGACGAGCCCATGCAAATTGGGCGCTCCCGCCTAACCCCAGAGGAAGGTGACAGGAGACACAAAAACAAATTGTGCCTGTACTGCACTGATCCAGGACATCTTCTGAACTCCTGCTCCAAGTGGTCGGGAAATGCGAGACCCTAACCTGCTCCGGAGAGGTCAGATTAGGGCTTTCCAAAACCTGTCCCTCCATTGAAACTTCTAAGATCTGTTCCTTTCCTGTTACCCTCCACTGGCCCATTGGGACCCATTCTTACCTCCGCCCTCCTGGATTCTGGAGCAGCCGGGAATTTTATTTCTTTTTCTTTGGTATCACAGGCTTCCATACCAACCGTGCCTTTGGGGATTCCAGTTTCCATCACAGCCATAGATAGGTCCCGAATTGCTAATGGCACTATGGAACTCCGTACCAAACCTATCGCCCTACAAGTCAGAGCGCTTCATCGTGAAGAAATCACTTTCCATGTGCTCTCCTCTACCACCGCTCCAATCATCTTGGGACTCCCTTGGCTCCAGCAGCATTCTACTCAGATAAATTGGTCCACCTCTCAGCTTCTCTCCTGGGGTTCTGCATTCTTTCAGAAGTCCACGATCCTACCCAAGAAATATCATTCCTACTTGAATGTGTTTGATAAGGTTCGCTCTGAACATATGCCACCCCATCGTTCATGGGACTGACCCATTGAACTCCTGCCCGGGAAGATTCCTCCTCGAGGTCGCGTATACCCACTATCATTACCTGAGACCTCCTCTATGTCAGAGTATGTTAAGGAGAATCTTCTCAGAGGGTTTATCAGACCTTCAACATCCCCTGCCGGAGCAGGCTTCTTCTTTGTGAAAAAAAAGGACGGATCCTTGAGGCCATGCATTGACTATAATGGATTGAATGCTATAACGGTAAAAAAACGATATCCTATCCCACTCATCACTGAGCTTTTCGATCATATCAAAGGCGCTTGAGTCTTCACCAAACTAGACCTACGAGGCGCCTATAATCTTATTCGGATCAGAACTGGAGACGAGTGGAAGACGGGGTTCAATACACGTGATGGTCATTATGAATATCTTGTAATGCCTTTTGGTCTGTGCAATACACCTGGTGTATTCCAAAGCTTTGTCAATGAAATATTCAGAGATTTGCTCTATGAATGTTTCGTCGTGTATTTGGACGATATTCTAATCTTCTCTCCTAACTTCACATCCCATCGTCTCCACGTGGCAGAAGTCCTTATCAGGTTACGCCAAAACCAATTGTTCTGTAAATTGGAGAAATGCTCCACCAGATACCGTTCCTGCGTTAGAACGTATCAGGATCTGGACTACAAATGGACCCAGACAAGGTGAAGGCAATCTTGGAATGGCCCCTTCCAATGGGCCTGTAACCCAGATTCCTTGGCTTCACCAATTATTACAGACGCTTCATCCTGGGCTACTCTACCATCATAGCACTCATTGTGGCCCTTACACGGAAGGGTTCCAAACCCAAATCCTGGACACCTTCCGCTTGGACTTCCTTAAAAAAAGCCTTTACCTCTGCACCTATTCTCAGGCAACCCGACTCCTCCTCTACATTCTTTCTAGAGATCGATGCTTCGAATGTGGGTGTTGGAGCAGTGCTCTCTCAAAAATCTCCTCAAGGTCAATTCCACCCTTGTGCCTTCTATTCTAGGAAGTTTCTTCCAGCAGAGAAAAATTATGCCATAGGGGATGTCAAAGTCAGCAAATTGGATAAAGTTATTTCAATTGATATCGAGCAAACTTGATTGTCCTTGTCTGAAATTATGCGTAGAGCACGCTACGGCGTGGAAGGGCATATCCAGCCACAACACGTGGCAATAACAGTTTTTACACTTTAGTATACATTCGCACCAACACACACATTTGTAAATAGTACACATTATTCGTAGTTGCAACACATAGTTATTTATGTCGAAATATAGTAGTGTTTATGTGTAATATTATAAGTTATATGCATATTAGTGATACATATGGTTCAGGTTAAAAGAAATGTGTCATGTCTAATATCATAGTATTCCCCTTTACATCAGCAGCTGTTCGGTGCATTTGGCGAAGAGATCGCACATTGCATACTCTAGTTATTAATGTCAGGGAATAAACCTTTAATATGATACTAACTGTCAAATGCAAATGGACTGATTATAATTTGAGTGTGGCAGGAAGAACAGAGCAGTTTGGCGGGAAGAACAGAGCTCATCCCCTGGAGAGACCCCCACCTTTGGATTCCTTAGATTGAATCAGCCTATGATGTGTAACTCCCTGGACCCTCCTGATGCCTGGACCAATAGAAGCAAGCTATACCAACTGCATTGTTTCACTGTATCTCTGTTTGCATATAAGCAGTAGCTCTCATGTAGTGTTCAGTCACCTAGACCACAGACTTCAGGACTGAATGACTGTACACTGGATCCAGAGCGCCTGCGATAAGTAACGGCTGTACTTATTATTATTTCGCTTGAATATATTCTGCTACTTTTTGAGAATAAATATTTGTGCGTTGGAAACACAAATCGAGATTCGACAATTGTTATTGGATAGCGACAAAATGCTCATAACAATTTGGGGGCTCTTGAGTTTGGAGGTTTCGTTGCCGGGCGATACTCAAGACCAACGGATTTCGGTTCCCCAACAAAGGGTGGAGACGCGTCATATACGGGTAAGAACGCAATGAGCCTGAGTCATTAAGGAGAGCAAAGCATAAAAAAGGAGTAACATTTGCACCTGGGCAAAACCATGTTGCATTGGAGGGGGAGGTAAATTTAAAATGTGGGGACAGATTTATAGGTGGGGGAGGACATGTCCTAGATCAACTTTAAATTTCAGTGTAATTCTAAAGCTAGCAAGTATTTGTGTGCTAGATGAAAAAATAGCCAGTATTTAACTTATGTGCAAAATAATAAACTAATTTGCACCCCTTACATTGTAACATGGTTTCTCCCAGAGAACATTTACTCCTTTTTTGCCTTAATGACTCAGGCCCAATGTGTTCAAAACCTGAATTTTACTCTGTGTTGTGAAACCGAATGTCCGTTTTGCATTATCTAAGGTACGCTAACTGAATCTAGGGACAAAAGAGAAAACTGTTTACTGTCGTGCGTTTTGACTGTATTGCATTGCTTAGCATAAGTGTACTCCCTGCTTTGCGTACACGAACTTCCGGTAGATTTGCCATGTGGTTAAACAATTGTTTTGATAGTTGTTATACATGCATAGTATAATTACTTGTTAAAACCTCTGGGACATTATTACTATTGTTGGGAACTTTGATTTTCTGCGCAGAAAAGGTGTATGTCGTGTGATTTGTTGACTTTAAATACACTAAGGTTTGATCTATTGTTGAATAGAGTGTCAGTTGCTGTCTGACGAGGCAGGTGCCCAACTAGTGTATGGTATACAAGGCAGGTATACCGGGGGCAGAAACTAAGCGACTTTTCGCGACGTGCACCCAAGGGTAATCGCATCGCTTACTGATAAGCTTTAAGCTTTGCGATTGCACCGCACGAAAAGGAAAGCCGTGATTGCGACTTGGGGGTAAAGGGGAGGAATTTTGTTAATAAGGCTGGTAATTGACTTTACATGATGCTGCCAGGTGTAATAAACTCAACAGATTTTGTTGGAGAGTCAGGGGTAATCGAGGAGCTGATAACCCTTTAGTCCGCATTGATATTTCTGTATTAGGGCTCCTCGTTCAATACGAGAGGAAGCGAGTGGATGCGGCTTGTAGCAAATAGGTTCACGGGCCAGTAAAATATCTCTAGCGGTAGATTGCGGGTAGCAGAGTGTTGAAATTAGTGGCAGGATATTGTGATATTTCTGGAACCCTATTTTTGTGGCAGTATATTGTGATATTACTGGGACCCTATTGTTCAACATGGGGGCTAAGCAGATGCTAGAGATGGCCGAGGTACTGCCTAAGGAAGGGCCTATTGGTTCAGCGAGATTTTTCATGTGTAAGAAATATGGTGCATACGCAACTGCGTATTGCGACACGTGGGTCAAGATGACCGAAGATTGTGTTAGGCCTTTCCCAACAATAGGGAGTTTTAATGCAGAGGAACTAAATAACGTAAAAGATAAAATGTGGTTGATTAAGTCAACAAAAAGTGAGAAATAAACATAATGACTGTTTAAAATTGTGGCAAATGGAAGGCAACACGTGGCAGAGCAGCGAGTGCACAGCAAAGTAGGCGTGGCGAAAAGCACGCCCACGGCGGAAGTAGATGTTGAGAAGTATGAAGAATCAGCGCAAAAAAGGAAATTGCTAAGTTATATCCTGTTTTAAGTCAGTTTTAAGCAAGTGTTTCTGAAAAAGAGGATGAACCCACGGTAATTTCAGCCATTGCCCATGCTGTTAATATGTTAGAGGTTCAGCGAAAGTATGGAAAGGGGGCAATGGCTAAGATAGGTGAGAGTAGTGTGACCACTAGGAGAGACAATATTCAAAGTACTGAAGTAGCTAACCCTGAAGATAGTGAACCAGTGGGTACGTATCCAGTCCGCACAATATCAGTTCCCAATGGGAAGGCGGATAAGGATGGTGTAGTTTAAGAAATGTTACAATGCATTGTCCCTGGACTAGATCAGAATTACGTTCCATTATGACTGAATTCCCAGATCCTAGAAAAGAGTTGGCTAAGTGTCAGAAGTTTGTTAAAGACTTGGGAATTGCACACGAATCAACCGATAAGGATTGGCGTGTAGTGTTGAGGGCGTGTCTTCCTCCCAATACTAACGTACAACAATTTATTAAAGATTGTTCGTTGGAGGAAGACGACACCTTGACAGATGAGATTAATCAAGAGAATATAGAAAAGATTGTCAAACATTTAGCCATCTATTTTCCAGTAGTAGCGAATTGGAGTAAGATTTTCACCATAAAACAAAAAGATAGTGAAACAGCATCAGATTACTTTAGTAGAGCTATAGCAGCGATAACACGGTTCACTGGGATATCAAACATAGGTGAGGACCCACACCACAGGGAAGTAGCTGTAGAGTACTAATGGATGGTCTTAGGGAAAATTTAAAAACCAGAGTACAAAACTCATTACCTAATTGGAGAGGCATCACGGTAGATTCCCTTAGGGAGTCTGCTGTGGAGCATGATAAAAATATCTTTAGGAAAAAGGAAGAAAAGAGGGACAAGTTGATGACGGTGAGTATACAAGCATTAGAGGGAATGCATACACGACCACCAGTCTATAACCCACATAACAGGAAACGCAGAATGTTGAGATGTTATAATTGCAAAGAAGAAGGACAAATGAGGAAAGATTGTACTAAGAGAAGATATAATCCTAATGAAGGGTCGCATAGATATCCTCTAAGGAGGGATTCACATAGACTAGAAGACTCACACCTGCCCGCACATATTACAGCAGCAAATGCTGCGCGGGAAAGCAATAGTCAGTGCTAGGGGTCAGGTCATACCTGTAGTCTTCAGCCAGTGAGATTAACTGAGAGTCTGAGAGAAGAACCAACAATGATAGTTGACATAGCTAGTAGGAAGCAAACTTTTCTTGCAGATACAGGGGCGGCCAGATCTGTGATAACCTCTCCTTTTATTCTAAAGGTGACCAGTAAAACTATTCCTGCTATGGGATTAATGGTAGGAGTGTTACATTATCCTCTAACTAAACCCGCTGAAGTTACTATCGGGCCCCTGCATACTAAGCATTCGTTTCTCTTAGCTGCAGCGGCTCCTACTAACTTGCTAGGGAGAGACTTGTTATGTAAAATGGGATGTGTCATATACTGTACTTCAGATGGTGTGTTCTTAGATATACCAGAGAAGGTTGCGCACGAGGTACAGGATATATTGGTCACCCCTCAAAGGTTAATGTTGCACTCTACCGTTGTAGAACAAAGTCCATCTCAAGTAAAGGGGATGTTGCTGGAAATACCGGGTTCACTATGGACCAGAGATGGACAGGACACTGGATTGATGGCAAACGTAGCCCCTGTCATGGTAAATCTAAAAAGTGGTAGGATAGCTCCAAAAATCCCACAGTACCCATTGAAACTGGAGGTGGAATTAGGGGTATATCCTGTTATTGAAAGGCTGTTGCAACAAGGGATTATAATTCGTACATCGAGCACAGAAAATAGTCCCATTTTCCCTGTGAAGAAGAGTGGGGGGAGGGGCTATAGATTAGTCCAGGACTTAAGGGGAATTAATAAAGTTGTTAAGAGCCAATTCCCCGTAGTGCCAAATCCAGCTGTCATCCTCATGCAGATTCCACCGTCTGCTAGTCATTTTACTGTCATTGAGCTATGTTCTGCTTTTTTCTCAGTCCCTCTTCACCCTGACTGCCAATACCGATTTGCATTCTCCTACCGGGGAGTGCAATACACATGGACCAGACTTCCCCAGGGGTTCATTGACAGCCCCAGTATTTTCTCCCAAGCCTTACATGACTGTTTGCAATCCTTTCAACCCTGCAATGGGTCTGTTCTAATTCAATATGTGGATGATTTGTTGCTGTGCTCTCATTCTTTTATGTCATGTTTACATGATACTAAATTGTTGTTGCTCCATCTCTCACAAACAGGGCACAAGGTGGCAAAGGACAAGTTACAGCCATGTCAAACTAAGGTCAAATACTTAGGGCACTGTCTCACCCAGGGGCTAAGACATCTGATGACTGACAGAATTGCGGCCATACAACACATGACTTTGCCGCAGAGCCAGAAGCAAATTCGTACCTTCTTCGGAATGTGTGGATACTGTAGATCCTGGATCCCAGGTTTTTCTATTCTGGCATTACCATTGCCATAACAGGGATAAGGAGTTGCTGGCAATCAAAGTGGCCCTGATGGAATACCTTCTCGAAGGGGCAAGACACCCGGTTACAATCTTTACCGACCATAAGAATCTTCTATACCTTCAAACGGTTAAACCGCAGACAGGCACGCTGGTCTTTGTTCTTTTCCCGCTTTGAACTCCGTATTACCTTCAAGCCAGGGAACAGAAATAAAAGAGCTGATGCTCTCTCCTGTGCGTTTCCTGCGCACATACTTTCTGAGGACGAACCATCTCATCCCATCTTGGACCCTAAATGTCTGGTGTCCGCTACGCAGCTCAGGTCTCCCGTTCCCCCATCTGGGAAAACCTTTGTATCTCCTGGACTCCGCCAAAAGCTCTTGAAACATTTTCATTCCACCATTTTCTCGGGTCACTCGGGCATCCGCAAAAACCACAGAATTAGTATCCAGAAATTACTGGTTGCCCAGTCTTCACTCCAATATCAAATACTTTGTCTCTTCCTGTAGTACTTGTACACAAAACAAGTCCTCACATCAACTTTCCACCGGCCAAGTACTCCCTCTGCTGGTCCCTCAGGAACCTTGGATCCATATCAGCAAGAACTGTACAGTCATATGGGTAGTGGTTGATCGTTTTTCTAAGATGGCCCACTTCATCCCACTTCATGGTCTTCCTTCATCTCCCATCTTAGCTTCATCTCCCACTTTGTTAAGGAGATATGCCGTCTGCATGGCTGCCCTCTCGGAATAGTCTTGAACCGAGGCATTCAATTTGCTTCCAAATCCTGGAGGTCCCTCTGTAAACTATTAGGAATCAAATTGAATCTATCCTCTGCCTGCCACCCTCAATCCAACGGGCAGACTGAACGGGTGAACCAGGATCTAGAGACTTATCTCAGGATGTTCTCCTCTGCTAACCAGGACAATTGGGTAGATCTCCTAACGTGAGCTGAATTTTCTCACAACAATGCCTTCCATGAATCCACCTCTAAGTCTCCCTTTCTGGTGGTCTACGGGCACCACCCTTCCCTCCCTAAATTCACACCTCTCCCACCCACCCAGGTTCCTGCTGCTAACCTGCTATACCGCAACTTTCTCTCCATATGGACTCAAGTAAGATCATGTCTCAAGAACTCCTCTAGACACTATAAATTGGCTGCTCATAAGAGACGTCGGATACTTCCCATCTTTAAAGTTGGAGATAGGGTGTGGCTCTCCACAAAGAATATATGCCTCAAACTTCCTTGCATGAAGCTGGCTCCGCGGTTTATTGGTCCATACACTATCTCTCGTCATCAATCCAGTTTGCTTCAGGTTACACTTACCTGCTTCTCTCTGTATTGTCAATTCTTTCCATGTTTCACTGTTGAAACCACTGAAGATCAATCGATTCTCTTCAGTGTCCTCTTCTATCATTCCTAGAGCCCACGAAGAGGAGGAGTTTGAACTTAAACTAATTTTTGATTCCAAGTATTGTAAAGACGGCCTGAAATACCTGGTAGACTGGAAGGGATTCGGTACTAAAGAGCGCTCCTGGGTTCGTGCTTCTGATGTTCACACTCCTCGCCTGTTGGAGAAATTTCATAAAAAGTTTCCTATGAAACCCTTCAGTAGACGTGCGGTGCCAGTCTTTAAAGGGAGGGGTACTGTCACTCGCCGGGGTATCGGGCAGCTCACCTGACCCCCGGCAAACTTACCTTCCTCTGGCGCTCCGCTCCGTCTTGGATTCGGGTCTGGGCATCCTATCCTGTCTACTTGCCTGCAGAGCTGACGCTCCAATCAAGTACCTGCTATCCTGTCTACTTCCCTGCAGAGCTGATGCTTCAATCAAGTACCTGCTATCCTGTCTACTTGCCTGCAGAGCTGACGCTCCAATCAAGTACCTGCTATCCTGTCTACTTGCCTGCAAAGCTGACGCTTCAATCAAGTACCTGCTATCCTGTCTACTTGCCTGCAGAGCTGCCGCTCCAATCAAGTACCTGCTATCCTGTCTACTTGCCTGCAGAGCTGATGCTCCAATCAAGTACCCGCTATTCTGTCTACTTGTCTACAGAGCTGACGCTCCAACCAGGTACCCGCTATTCTGTCTACTTGTCCACAGAGCTGACGTTCCAACCAAGTACCTGCAGATCTATTCACTTGTCTACAGAGCTGACGCTCCAACTAAGTACCTGCAGATCTATTCACTTGTCTACAGAGCTGACGCTCCAATCAAGTACCTGCAGATCTATTCACTTGTCTACAGAGCTGACGCTCCAATCAAGTACCTGTAGATCTATTCACTTGTCCACAGAGCTGACGCTCCAACCAAGTACCTGCAGATCTGTTCACTTGTCTACAGAGCTGACGCTCCAACCAAGTAACCTGCAGACCTATTCACCTGCCTACGGAGTTCACGCTCCATCCAAATATCGGCAGTTTTATCTTCTTTGTCTACAGGCCTGATGTTCCATCAGCTGTTCCAGTATTTCATCTACCCTTCACCGCTATTGGCTGTCCCTTGTCTCCTGACTTCCAAAAGGGTCTCGCTCAGTACTCTAGCAGGGGCTGCAACCTGTGAGCAGACGCAGCTAAGACCTTACTGCTTTGCGGCGGTTCCTGGTGAACACTGTGTACTCGTTAGACTCTGCGCCCTGCTGGAGTAGCGCTAAACTGTATGAACCCTAGGATTCGCATTGTAAAGACCTATTTATCGTTTGAGACCATGACACTCCTAGATCATTCACCTGGCTTCTCATTATCACCTGCAGCCTATTGGTTTTGGTCTCCTTAAATAACCGGCTAATCCTCTGTAGGATTGCCGGTAATACGTTTACCTTAGTGTTCTGCTCCCTTGTGTTTGCCCTGTTACCTTCTCCTGTTGTTTCCTGCTGGCTCCGTGTACCAGACCGTTTCCGTTCCTGACTACTCTTCATTGGATTTCCCTGTGTATCGACTCGGCTCTGCTTTGACTGTTCTCCTGTGCTGATATCCTGTGTACCAGACCTGGGGCCTGATTCATCAAGGATCTTAAATGAAGAGGATCCTTATTTCAGTCTCCTGGACAAAACCATGTTACAATGCAAAGGGTGCAAATGAGTGTTCTGTTTTGCACATAAGATAAATACTGACTGTTTTTTTATGTAACACACACATATCAACTTTAAATTTCAGTGTACAAATAAGCGATCAAGTATTTGTGTATTACATGAAAAAACAGTCAGTATTTAACTTATGTGATCCTTAATGAATCAGGCCCCTGATTCTGTTCCTGACGATTCTACTATCTACTCACCAGTTCCAGTTTGCTTCCTCCTGCACCCCGGTAAAGTCATGCTTCCAGGCATGGCTTTGGCGTGAGCTGCAGCTCCTCTGCTCAGCTTAACCTAATACGGAGATGCAGCACCTGCAGCATCTCTGTGCTCAGATTTCAACCATCTTCCTTTGGCTCCATACTCAACCTTGCCACAGGTATTATTGACTGTTTACATATATCACTGTGTGCCTATAGTTGTAGTTACCCCTGGCAACTGACTAAGAACTGTTACCCCTAAATCTCCAGACTCTCACTGGTACTGTGGGTTGTAGTTACCCCTGGCAACTGTCTAAGAACTATTTCCCTAGAATCTCCGGACTCTCACCAGTACTGTGAGTTGTAGTTACCCTTGGCTACTGCCTACATTCAGCTTCATCATCTTTGCCTATCACTGCAAGTTCAGTTCCGTTCCTTTCCGGACAAGCACCGGTACAGAAGTCGCTGTGGATCAGGGGACTTCTCTATCAACTGTTCCTTATTTATTCCAGTGGCCCGAGTGATATATCAGTCTTGACACCATCCACTCGGTGTCTCACCGGACTCCCTCCTGCACTTCCTACTCTATGGCCTAGGTAACTCTATTGCTGGGTTCTCCCCAGCCAGTGCACTTCTTATGACCCTCTGTTTGTCTGCAGCCAAGTCTGTCCCCACCACTTGTGGCAAAAGTGCACACCGGAATTTCGGAGCAGACTCCGGGTTTTGCTGTACTGGCTGGAGGGGTTCCTAACAGTATGTATGCATTTATGTAGTGTATGTTTGATTTTCTTTGTAAAGTAAAAGGCTTGTATCTTTAAGTCTGTTTTGTATATGTAGATAACTGGAATGAATAGGATGAATAGGTATATATATAGCCTTGTGAAACACAGGGATCGAGTAAGTCACTCTTACGGATTTCTAGTTGGGATGCGCAAGCAGAACAACTGCGATGCCTTGTCTATGGTTGGCATGGTACAAGGCGAAAACTCAAAAGGTTGTGTGAAATAATACCTCTCATGTACAGCTGAGATGTCACGGGTGCGCATTATTCGACGTGACTAAAATAGCGAAAAAGACGAAAATTGCAGTATATCCCAATAATGAATGAAATTAGTTATTAATAAGATCAAAGGCATTGTATATCGTTACTATGTACAATAGTAGGTTTGATTGTGAACTAACTTGATAATTTTTGTGGAAATGAAATATTTTTTGTTAATTGGCTATGCTTGACACTGGAGCTGAAATTTCCATCACCAATGTGGAACCAGATAACCCTCAGTGTGTTGTGATCGGATTTGATCACCAACAAGGGTGGATGACAGCCCACAGGATTGATAAAGTGATTGTAGAAAGCAATGATTTCTCTTTAAAAATCCCAATGTGGTATTTCTCAGGATCTGATAACATTATCAGAACTGATATAAAGACACAACAGGGCTGGATATTAGATCTTGAAAATTGTATGGTATGGAAAGATTCCAGAAAATCAAGGATCTGTGTGATACAGCAACATGATCTGGGTCCACTCATACATGCAAATGATAGGAATGACAATGGGCTTGTGCATAAATGGCCAGAGGTCTCACACAACACAGACCTTGAACCTATTGCGTACAGGTATCCAGAATTATGGGCACAAGGGAAAAATGACTGTGGAAGGATGGTTGATGTTGAGGTGGACATACAAGGGCCAGACCCACCACCTCAGCATCAATATCGCTTCCCTCCTTAAGCCATGGACTCTGTATTGGAAGCTGTAACTGACCTAGAGTCATGGGGGTGGTCATAAAGGATAATTCAAAGTGAAACAATCCCTTATGGTCTGCTATGAAAAAGGAGACGAACACCTGGAGACTCACAATCGATCTCGGGCTTCTGAACAAATATACCCACATATCAGCGCAGGTAGTTGCAGAAACCCCAAACATAATGGCAAGGATAGATGGTAAAAGCCAGGTATTCTCAACCATTGATGTGGTAAACGGATTTTTCTCTATACCCTTGACAGAAAGTTGCCAGTACAAGTTTGCGTTCACTGTACGTGACATGCTATACATGTTCTGCGTTTTTCGCCAGGGCATTCACAGTAGCCCAACTTACTTTCATCAGGCATTTGCAAAAGTGCTGAGTGTTTTCTCGCGCCCAAAATGCCTGTTACAGTATGTTTACGACCTACTCCTCCATACAGAGACCATGGAGGAGCACTTAGCCCTCTTACAGGAATTGTTAGATCTCCTGTCACGTGCAGGACTGAAGCTGAGTCCTCACAAGGCAAACCTGGCTAGGTCAGAGGTGATATTTCTAGGGGTTAAGATTGCTCACGGAAGAAAGGGCATCATGGCCACCTGCGTGGAAGCAATGGTTAAATTACCCAGGCCTGGCTCCCTGCAGGACTTGCGTAAGTTCCTGGGGGTTGCAAATTTCATTAACGAATTCATAGAGGACTTTGCTACCAAGGCAAAGCCTCTCTATGAATTACTCAGAGGTGAAAAACCCTCACGGAAAGATTGGGCGGAACCACAGGAGAAGGCCTTTACAAAACTAAAAAGAGACCTCTCCTCCACCCGGTACTAGCCACTCTCCACCAAGATGGCAAATTGGCCATCCAAGCACATGCTGGATCAGAGTCCATATCAGCGGCCCTCCTGCAAGAGGTGGATACAACAATTAGACCACTAGGATACTTCTCAAGACTTCTTTCACCAGTTGAAAGGGGTTTTGATGAATGTGCAAAACAGCTGGCAGCCATACATTATGCTGTCAAAGTGACAGAGCATATTGTAGGGTTCAGGCCAATTACTGTGCAGACACCTCAGTCTCCATTAACTCTCATACTGTGGGATACACTTCCTGGAGTCTCTCAGCAGAGGTTTGGTGTTACAGCAACCAGTGCGACATAAACTTGAAGAACTTAGCTGAAAAGGTCTTCACCTGTAGCAGCCGCCTCCCGTAGAAACTGGTTATGCTCACAGGTACTCGGATGCCCCCAGGACTTACACTGAGTGTAGTACAAGTTTATGGTCACACGGCAGCACTCAGGTACGGGAGGTAATACACGGAGTAGGGACAGGCCAGAGCTCTGCGGACTGGACAGAGATGGTAATGTCCGACTGGCCTGAAAGAGGACAGGTGGAGGCGTGTGGTACAAGCTGGGTCAGGGCCACAGGCAAAGGTTCAGAGTCCGAGTACAGACAGAAGGTCAGGGTCACAGGCAAAGGTACCGAGTCCGGGTACAGGCAGAAGGTCAGGGTCACAGGCAAGGGTTCACAGTTCGGGAACAGGAAAAGGTCATACAAGAGAAAGCAATCCAAGATTTTAAACACCAACACAGCACAGAAGCAGGTAGCAGACTGGAACAGAACGCTATAACCGGCAGTGAGGCTCAGGCCTCACTGCCTTAAATTGTACCAAGAGCCAATCATAGCAAAGCCTTGAAAGTATCCCCAGGATTTGCCTAAGTAATTAGAAGTACTGGTGGCCAATGGAGATGCAATGCCCAGCTGCATAATTAGACAGAGCTGCAAGAAAATTTAATCAGCCATAGATGGCTGAGTTTAAACAGCCCTGCGCGCACATCTGTTTAACAGCTGGCCACGCGCGGCAGCAGGGAGCAGCAAGCATCCCGGTTGTTGCCTAGGCACCCAGGAAGAGGCGGCCGGAAGTGACGCAGCGATTGTCATGGAGATGGCCGGGACGCCAGACACCAAGGACAGTGAGTCGCGGCAGTGCCGGCGGCTGCCGCGGCTTCTGACAGTACCCCCCCCCCCCCCCTTGAGGAGGGGTCAAGGAACCCAGACATCCAGGCTTTGTGGGGAATCTCCTAAAAAAATTCCTTTATGAGCTTATCAGCGTGGAGATGCCTCTGCGGTACCCAACATTGCTCTTCAGGTCCATAACCCTTCCAATGTACAAGGAACTGGACCTGACCTTAGACTTTTCTTGAGTCAAGAATTCTCTCTACGAGGAACTCATGGTCTCCATTCACAAGCAGCGGCGTAGGCTTGTTTGAAGAAGGCTGATTAAGCTTTCTAGGAGAAATAGCTTTTTTCAGGAGAGAGCAATGGAAAGTACACGAAGTACACGAAGCTTGACGTAGTGCGGAATATACCTTTTTCCATATGGACTTTAACCAGGATGTAAAGGCAGGATTCCCGGAATCACCAGCAGAAGTAACAGAGGAAAAAGAGTTCGCTTTCGGGTGGAATCCGAGGTTACAGAAGAACGGGGATGTGCGTGTTGCAGAATGGCAAGAATTGTTATATGCAAGCTCCTCCCAAGGTAAGAGAGAGGACCAGTTGTCATGAAACTTGGATACATATATGCGCAAGAACTGTTCCAGGGATTGATTGCTTTTTTCTGTATGACCATTCGATTGTGGGTGGCAAGCAGAAGACAGGCTGACTTTGATCCCAAGAGAGTTGCAAAAGGACCTCCAGAATTGTGCTATAAACTGGGACCCACGGTCCGAGACGATGTCTTCTCGAAAACCATGGAAATGGAAAATATGTGCAATGAATAATGTGGCCAAGCTTCTGGCATCCGGTAGCTTGGGTAACGTACAAAGTGTGCCATTTTACTGAAATGGTCAATGACCACCCAGATGGTGTTATGACCAGAGTACCATGGGAGATTGACAATAAAGTTCATTGAAAGATGTGTCCAAGGCTTGCTCGGAGCAGGTAAGGGTAGCAATTAACAAGGAGGACAGTTCCTAGAGGATTTGTTTCTAGCACATTCCGGGCAGGCACGGACGTACTTCTCAACATCCAAAGACAAGGTTGGCCACCAAACCCAGCGGGATAGTATTTTCATGGTCCTATGGATTCCTGGATGAACTGCTTAGAGGTTAACGTGGTATTCAAAGAGGACTGACTTCCTCAGATGAACCGGAACAAACAATTTATTTGTAGGAGTCTGAGCTGGAGCAATCTTTTGGAACTGAAGGAGTGTGGCCCCAAGATCTTGAGTTAGACCGATATGAATGGAGGATAAGGGAGTATAGGTTGCGGGTCAGGAGACTGAGGATGGCATGCCATGAAACTCTGAGACAAAGAATCAGCTTTGGTGTTATTCGAACCTGGAATAAAGGTGATGATGAAGTTAAACCGGGTAAAAAACAAAGCCCAGCGGGCCTGCCGGGGATTTAGGGTTTTAGCAGTCTGAATATACTGGAGGTTTTTGTGGTCAGTGAAGAGTGTAGTGACATGGATTGCTCCTTCTAACCAATTCCGCCACTCTTCAAGGGCCCACTTGATGGCCAACAATTCACGATTTCTGACGTCATAGTTGGTCTCAGCAGATGAGAATTTCTTGGAAAGATATGCACAGGGATGTAATTTCTTACTCTGAGGATCTCTTTGAGAAAGAATGGCCCCTCCTCAAACATCCGAGGCATCTACTTCCACTATAAACGGAAGTTCTGGGTCAGGGTGCCTAAGAACGGATGAAGGCGGTTTTGAGGGCTGAACAGCTCGCCACGGCCTCTGGAGACCAATTAGCCGTGTTAGCACAGGTGAGGGCAGTTATAGGAGCCACCAGAGAAGAAAATGAGCATATAAACCTTCGATAGTAATTGGTGAAGCCAAGGAATCTTTGAATCGCCTTCAGGTTAGTAGGGAGGACCCAGTCCTGTATTGCTTGAACTTTACTGGGATCCATGGAGAAACCAGATGATGAGATAATGTATCCTAGAAAGGCCACCCTGGAGACCTAAAACTCACATTTTTCCAATTTTGCATAGAGGTGATGTTGGCGTAATTTTTTCAGAACCTCACGAACTTGTTGGCGGTGCTGAGACAGAGATTGAGAATAAATTAAAATGTCATCCAGATAAACCACCACTGTTTTTCCCAGGAATTCACATAAGACGTCGTTGATGAGGTCTTGGAAGACTGCCGGAACGTTGCACAACCCGAACGGCATCACCAGATACTCATAATGTCCGGATTGAGTATTGAAGGCCGCCTTCCACTCGTCTCCCTCTCTAATACGTATAAAGTTATAGGCACCTCGGAGGTCGATCTTTGAAAAAATGGTGGCCAATTTGTGCTGGTCAAATAAAACGAAAATTAACGGCAAGGGATATGTGTTCTTGACCGTGATTTTATTCAGGCCACAATAATCTATGCAGGGTCTCAGACTGACATCTTTTTTGGCCACAAAGAAACATTCCAGCTCCTACTGGAGATTTGGAGGCGTGGATAAATCCTTTTTTAGATTCTCCTCTAAGTACTGTTCCATAGCTTGGGTCTCTGGGATAGATAAGGAATACAGACGCCCTTTGGGCAACTTAGAAACCGGTACAAGATCAATAACACAGTCGTAGTCCCGATGAGGCGGGAGAGAGTCAGCTTTCTTTTTACAGAACACATCACCAAAGTCCTGGTAGGGTGCAGGTAACAATTCCGGATTAGGCTGTAGAACTCTAAGTGGTAGGTCAAGCGTGTAGAAGAGCACTTTGGACTCCAACAGATAATCCCCCCCTTCTTCCAATCACTAAGGGGATTATGACTCTGAAACCAAGGATACCCCAGAATCAATGGAGCAGAGGGGCAGGTGATCAGGAAGAATGAGAGCTCCTCCATATGGAGAGCTCCTACAGATAACTGAACCAATGGAGTCTTAGCGAGTATTCAACCCCCAACCAAGGGGTTAGCATCCAAGCCACAGGCGGTAATGCTCGAACCCAAATTAACATCAGGAATAACAAGCGATTGAGCCAAGTGGATATCCAGGAAGTTACCTGCTGCACCACTATCGAGGAAGGCTGACATAACTGTAGATTGGAAAATATATCTTAGTATATAACACTCCCTTGGTGCTTGGGACAGATTGTACAGATAAGAAAAAAAAAGTAAAACAGATTTATTGTTAGGCAGTATACGTGGGTGGCAACCCTACAGTGTGTTTCACACTGACATATTTGTAACAAAAAAGGCACATAAACAATTTATATAGCATGAAAGCAGGCAAGGATTATATAATGTAAATAAAGTCCATTTGGCCACAAAAAACACGGTTTTCTGATAGGGATAATAAAGTCCACTAGAATAGCAGAGAAACCAAACACAGTCAATCCTATGCAGATATGGCAAATGTAAATTCTCCTTTAGGTTTGTCAGCCGACAATAGATTCCAATTGAGAAAGAAAGAGACGGGCTGGTGATAGAAGACTTAACCTCACTTTGATGGGCTGGTAGTGTCCTCTCAAAAAGTCCTGCTTGGTGCCAAGAAAACTTATGCGATGAGCACGCTTGTGCCGTCCCGCTGAAGTGCGATAAAGCAAACCTGGAAGTCCCGGGCGTTCTCGCGATTAGCAGAGATGCGCATGCGCATGCGTGAGGTGGATCCGTTCGCTTCCCAAAGCGGCGGTCTCGAGTCAATGTATGGTGCCCTTGGAGGGCAAAAGCTTTGTCATACCAATGCGTTTTGCACTACGGCTTCTTCAGGGATCGATAGAAAACTGCAGGCCACAGCTTGGGGGTTAAATATATTACTTCCTGGAAGGGCTCCAATGGCTGTTAGCCTGGGCTGGGTCTGCAAATGATGGATAGGCAGATTGTCCAATCCGCGAGTTGTAATAGTCCATTTTGGATTGGGATTGGTTCCCCCAATTGTTGGTAAACATCAACCACGTGTATACACAGAGATAGAAAAAAACAGAGAATGGAATGAATTGAGACAGAACAAAAACAGTCTCTAGGTTGTATTGAATGTGTCCCCGTTGTACTTATTGGAATATCACTTAGCCCAAAAAATGGGGGTTATGGATCACTAAAAAATGAGTGATCTCAATATTGATATGGCTCCATAATGCATATATAAAAGTTACATTTGTCCATTAATATGCTTGGGAACATGGAGACTGCCATTTTCAGTATCACAAAGAGAGGATAGGAAAGATAGATGTGGTGGAGTTGAGGAACCGATAGTATTGATGATGGTCCTAAAAAGAGTACTAAGAATGTAATTGAAGGTGAGCACTGAGCTGACTGGTGTAAACTCCATAGATGTAGGTGGCATTATTGGAGAAAGTGGTTCAGCTCAAAATCAATGTTCAGACCCTCTGCTGCAAGAGTCTTGATTCTGAATATAAGTTTAGACTCTTCTTTGGACATGTACTTAATGTAGTTACCCCCCCCTCCAGGTTTGGGAACCTTTTTTATACCCATAAACTTAAGTAGAGATGGGTCCTTTGAATGGTACTTGGCAAAGTGATCAGAGACGCTATGTTTGTCAAATCCATTATGGATGTTCCTCTGGTGCTCGGATACTCTGGTATGCAATTTTCTAATTGTTCTGCCTATGTATTGCAACCCACAGGGGCATTCCAGAATGTAAATGACCCCTGTGGTATCGCATGTAATCTTGTCCTCTATAGTGAAATTTTCCCCAGTGGTGTGGGATGTGAAATGGGTGATGGATTTGGTGCAACTAATGCAGCTTTCCCTACATACTCCACACCTATTACAGTGATAGAACCCATTTTTGTTCTCGTTGAGCCAGGTGTTATTCATAGTGGATAGGTTGGGTGGAATAGTACTTTTAACCAATTTTGTTCTCAAACTATTGGCTTTCATATATATAAACCTGGGTTTATGTGGAATGAAACCTTTCAGTTTTTCATCTTCCAACAGAACTTTCCAATGTTTTCTTACAATGTGCTCAATCATTTTTGCATCCTTGCTATATTGGTTAATAAAGGGAATTTCTGTGAATGGTGTTGCGTCTTTGTTCTTATTCAGGATGGTGTCCCTATCGGTGTCTCTGACAGTGGAGATAGCCTGTTCTACAGACAGTGAATCATAATTCCTTTCTAGGAACTGAGGTCTCAAATTCTCAGCCTGGGTGTTGTAATTGTCTATTTTTGAGCAGTTACGTCTGATCCGCATTAATTGCCCTTTAGGAATGTTTCGTAACCAGTTCTCCTGGTGGCTGCTATTTGAAGGCATGTAGGAGTTGGAATCTACCTCCTTAAAGAAGGTTCTAGTTTCCAGCTTGTTATTTTCTACAAAGATCTGCAGATCTAGGAAATTAATAGACTCAGTGCTAGTGTTGGAGGTAAATTGAAGATTGAGGCTATTCTGATTTATGTGTTCTAGGAAGAGGGTGAGTTCATGTTTTCCTCCTGTCCAAATGATCAGGATATCGTCGATGTAACGGCACCAAAGTTTGAGATATTGTAGGAAAGGGTTGTTGTTCCAAATGGCCTTGTTCTCCCATACAGCTACAAACAGGCTCGCGTAACTGGGTGCAAATTTCGCGCCCATAGCTGTTCCGCGAACCTGTTTGTAGAATGAGCCCTCGGACCAAAAATAATTGTGGTTTAGGGTGAATGAAATGGCATCTATGATAAAGTCGATTTGTTCTAATAGAAGAGTGGATTCTTGGGTGAGTATGTCCCGGACATGGGCACATCCAATATTGTGTTCGATGACAGTATACAAAGAGGTGACATCACAGGTGGCCAATATGTAGCCTTCCTGCCAGGTATTATTATTATTTATTTGTTAGGCGCCACAACCACAAGGTTTCCGCAGCGCCGCACATAGTACAAACAGTAGACTATACAGGGTATAACAGTACAGAACAATAAACAAAAGTACCAATACTTCAGAAACTCCAGGCAGGCAGATGCAATAGACACGGAGCAGAAGAACGGGTAAGGAGACAGGAGGGAAGAGGGCCCTGCTCAAGCGAGCTTACATCCTAAGGGAGGGTTAAACAGACCAGGCACAAGAGGAGCCAGTTGAGGGAATGGGAGAGAGGGGAGAATGAGTGGAGGAGATGGGGGTTAAGTGGATGGTTGGTAGGCTTTGAGAAAGAGGTGAGTTTTGAGTGCACGTTTGAAGGAGCACAGAGTAGGAGAGAGGCGGATGGAGCGAGGGAGGTCATTCCAGTGAAGGGGGGCTGCACGGGAAAAGTCCTGGATTCTGGATTGGGAAGAGGTGATCAGAGTGGAGGAGAGGCGGCGGTCATTGGCCGAGCGCAGGGAGCGGGTGGGAGTGTGAATGGAGAGGAGGTTAGAGATATAAGGGGCAGTAGAGTGGGAGAGAGCCTTGTAAGTGGTGGTGAGGAGTTTGAAAAGAATTCTGTAGGGGAAGGGGAGCCAGTGTAGGGCAAGGCAGAGAGGGGAGGCAGAGGAGGAGCGGCGTGAGAGGTAGATGAGTCTTGTGGCCGCATTGAGTATAGAGCGGAGGGGGGAGAGACGGGAGTGGGGGAGGCCGGTGAGGAGGAGGTTGCAGTAATCCAGGCGGGAGATGATGAGTGCGTGTATGATGGTTTTGGTGGCCTCCTGAGAGAAGAAGAGACGGATGCGGGCGATGTTGCGTTGGAAGCGACAGGCTTTGGTAAGAGAATGAATGTGGGGGGGCAAAAGAGAGAGAGGAGTCAAGGGTGACACACCAAGCAGCGGAGTTGGGTGACAGAGGAGATGGTGGTGTTGTTAACGACAATGGAGAGGTCATGGTGGGATGGGAGGCTGGGAGGAGGAAAGACAATGAGTTCAGTTTTGGAAATGTTGATTTTGAGAAAGCGCTCCGACATCCAGGAGGAGATGGCGGAGAGAGGCAGTCAGATACCTGAGCGAGGAGGTGGAGGAAAGATCAGGTGAAGAGATGTAAAGTTGAATGTCCTCAGCATAAAGGTGATACTGAAGGCCAAAGGAGGAGATGAGAGCACCAAGGGAGGAAGTATAGAGCGAAAAGAGTAGAGGGCCGAGAACGGAGCCCTGTGGGACTCCTACAGCGAGAGGGTAGGGAAAGGAGGAAGAACCAGACATGGATACAGAGAAGGAGCGGTTAGCGAGGTATAAGGAGAACCAGGCGTGGACAGAACCAGAGAGTCCGAGAGAGAGAAGAGTTTGCAGCAGGAGGGGATGATCGACGGTGTCAAAGGCTGCGGAAAGGTCAAGGAGGGTGAGTAGGGAGAAATGACCCTTGGATTTGGCCGATAGGAGATCATTAGTAACCTTGGCCAGGGCAGTTTCGGTAGATTGGAGGAGGCGGTAGCCGGATTGGAGAGGGTCAAGGAGGGAATTGTCCGAGAGGTGCCTGGTTAGGCGGCTGCAGACAATTCGCTCAAGTAATTTAGAGGCATAGGGGAGAAGAGAGATAGGGTGATAGTTGGCAAGAGATGTGGGGTCAAGATTGGGTTTCTTGAGGATAGAAGAGATGAGAGCATGTTTAAATGAGAGGGGTACTACACCAGAGAAGAGTGATAGGTTGAAAAGGTGTGCGAGGTAAGAGCAGGCAGTGGGAGAAAGAGAGCGAAGGAGGTGAGAGGGGGTGGGATCGAGAGGGCAGGTAGAGGGTGGAGAGGAAAGAATGAGAGAGCGAACTTTTTTACCTGTTGTAGGGCCGAAGGAGCACCAGAGTTGGGTGTTGGTGGGAGGTGAAGCGAAGAGGGAGGCGGGAGAAGGGGAAGAGGAGATGTTCAGTCTGATGGCCTCAATTTTGGAAGAGAAAAAGGTGGCAAAGTCAGAAGCGGACAGGGAAGACGGGACAGAAGGGGGTGGGGGGAGAGTAGGGAGTTGAAGGTGGCAAAGAGGCGGCGGGGATTGGAGGACTGAGAAGAAATGAGGGACTTAAAGAAGGATTGTTTGGCGAGGGAGAGGGCGGAGCAGAAAGAAGAGAGGATGAATTTAAAGTGAAGGAAGTCGGCCAGGGACTGAGATTTCCTCCAGAGGCATTCAGCAGTGTGAGAGCACTTTTGGAGGAAGCGGGTGAGTTTTGAGTGCCAGGGCTGGGGAATAATGCGGCGTCTGCTGACAGTAGAGGCCGGGGCGACAGCGTCCAGGGCAGTAGAAAGGGAGAGATTGTAGAGGGAGGACGCCTGGTCAGGACAGACCAGGGAGGGAAGGGGTGATAGGAGAGTTTCAAGAGAGTAGGGCAAGGAGGTATGGTCAATAGCGTCAAGGTTGTGCCTGGTGTGGGTGGCTTTGGGCGGGGCAGGAGCAGGGGAGGAGGACAGAGTGAAGGAGAGGAGATGGTGGTCAGAGAGTGGGAAAGGAGAGTTGGAGAAGTCAGAGATATCACAGAGGTGAGAGAAGACAAGGTCAAGGGAGTGACCAAGACAGTGGGTGGGGGAAGAGGTCCACTGAGTGAGGCCTAGGGAGGAGGAGAGGGCGAGAAGTTTGATGGTGGCGGGGTCAGAACAGTTGTCAATAGGAATATTAAAGTCACCAAGTATGATGGAGGGAATGTCAGAGGAAAGGTAGCGGGGGAGCCATGAAGCGAAGTTGTCAAGGAAAAGGGAGGAGGGGCCTGGGGGATGGTAGATGACGGAGACACGGAGGTGGATGGGGGAGAAGAGCCGGATGGAGTGTACTTCAAAGGAAGATAAGGAGAGGGAAGGTAAAGTGGGAATGACCCAAAAAGTGCAGTTGGGGGAAAGGAGGAGACCCACTCCACCTCCTGGACACTCATCCGGTCTGGTGGAGTGGGTGAAGGAGAGGCCCCCATAGGAAAGGGCGGCAGGTGATGCAGTGTCAGAAGAATTAAGCCAGGTTTCAGTGATGGCAAGAAGATTTAGAGAGTTGGAGATGAAGAGGTCATGGAAGGAGGCCAGTTTGTTACGGATGGACCTGGAGTTCCAGAGGGCACATGAGAAGGGGAGGGAGGGAAGAGGGGAGATGTGGATGAGATTGTCAGGGTTGATAGAGTTAGGGGGAGGGTGAGGGGTGGGGCAGTGAGAGATAGGCGAGAGAAGGGGGCTGGGGGAGAGGATGGGTATAGGAAAGGAGCGGGGTGGCATGGTGAGGGACAGGGATGGATGGGGAATAATAGAAGGGGCAAGGGTAATTAACACAGAGGTGAGGGCAGCAAAGGGAGACAGAAATGGACCAGAGCAGATAAGAGGCTTAGTTAGATTAAGGATAGACGGAGTAAAGTAAAACAAAGACTTAGTAAAATTAAACTAGTTAGATTAAGCTAAATTAGATTAGGGATTGACAGAACAAAGTAAGACAAAGACAAAGATAAGACTGTAAGAGACAAAGGAATGGAGCAAGAACAAAAAGCGGTCGCAGAAGCAATATAAAATGCCGTAAAGAATTAAAATAAAATGGAGAAAGTTAAAAATGCAAATAAAATACAATAATTAAGATAAAGTACAATAATTAAGATAGAATAATTAATATAAAATACAGTACAATACAATAAAATAAATTGCAGTAAAATAAGGTTAAACTAAGGTTAAAATGAGCTAACGGTAAGTTAGAAATGAAAACACAAAAAATTAATTAAATAGAAATGAAAACACAAAAATTAAATAGCAGTAAAATAAGGTTAAACTAAGGATTTTAACTGCATTTTAATAGTGTTTAAAGCATATAGGTCAGTGTAGGACCTGCATATAATGAGGTACCCTTGACGTGGGATGCAGGCTTAAGTCTTTTGATCAAAATATGAACTAATACCTCATGTTTTCATTTTGCTAGACACATACAGATATGCAGTTTAAAGGATAAGCGCTGACAACTTTCTTTCTGTTTTGTATACATATATGGGCATTTATATTGCCATGCAGCTGGTACCACATACAATATGGGATATACCGAGCGCGGGCTTGTTGCCAAGCAGCTGGTACCATATATAATGTGGGATCTACCGAGCGCGAGCTTATTTTTCTCTGGTTTTGTTTCAAAATATTGCCTTTTTGTCATAGCAGCTGTCCATCAAGCCTATTTAAGGCACATTTGGGTGTGGCTCACAAGCCAACCTTTGCTAGATGTAAACCCCTATACCTGGGAGGTGAGTGCATCTGATTTTAACTGCATTTTAATAGTGTTTAAAGCATATAGGTCAGTGTAGGACCTGCATATAATGAGGTACCCTTGACGTGGGATGCAGGCTTAAGTCTTTTGATCAAAATATGAACTAATACCTCATGTTTTCATTTTGCTAGACACATACAGATATGCAGTTTAAAGGATAAGCGCTGACAACTTTCTTTCTGTTTTGTATACATATATGGGCATTTATATTGCCATGCAGCTGGTACCACATACAATATGGGATATACCGAGCGCGGGCTTGTTGCCAAGCAGCTGGTACCATATATAATGTGGGATCTACCGAGCGCGAGCGTATTTTTCTCTGGTTTTGTTTCAAAATATTGCCTTTTTGTCATAGCAGCTGTCCATCAAGCCTATTTAAGGCACATTTGGGTGTGGCTCACAAGCCAACCTTTGCTAGATGTAAACCCCTATACCTGGGAGGTGAGTGCATCTGATTTTAACTGCATTTTAATAGTGTTTAAAGCATATAGGTCAGTGTAGGACCTGCATATAATGAGGTACCCTTGACGTGGGATGCAGGCTTAAGTCTTTTGATCAAAATATGAACTAATACCTCATGTTTTCATTTTGCTAGACACATACAGATATGCAGTTTAAAGGATAAGCGCTGACAACTTTCTTTCTGTTTTGTATACATATATGGGCATTTATATTGCCATGCAGCTGGTACCACATACAATATGGGATATACCGAGCGCGGGCTTGTTGCCAAGCAGCTGGTACCATATATAATGTGGGATCTACCGAGCGCGAGCGTATTTTTCTCTGGTTTTGTTTCAAAATATTGCCTTTTTGTCATAGCAGCTGTCCATCAAGCCTATTTAAGGCACATTTGGGTGTGGCTCACAAGCCAACCTTTGCTAGATGTAAACCCCTATACCTGGGAGGTGAGTGCATCTGATTTTAACTGCATTTTAATAGTGTTTAAAGCATATATGTCAGTGTAGGACCTGCATATAATGAGGTACCCTTGACGTGGGATGCAGGCTTAAGTCGTTTGATCAAAATATGAACTAATACCTCATGTTTTCATTTTGCTAGACACATACAGATATGCAGTTTAAAGGATAAGCGCTGACAACTTTCTTTCTGTTTTGTAAGGATAAAATAAGCTTAAGGTAAGTTAGAAATGAAAACAAGGTGGCGAAAATTATGTAGGGCTGCAGAGAGCCGGTACCGGGTCCAGGGCAGGAAAGTCCTGGGAGACCGGGAGTCCAGGGAGGTACAGGGTCCAAGGCAGGAAAGTCCAGGGAGACCAGAGAATCAGGAGAGTCACGGTGAGGACAAGAGCCACACTGAGGCGGTGAGGCAGAGTCACAGGCCCGGGGAGACGGTGAGATGGTTGTGGAGAGTAAGGCAGCGTTGAGAGGCTTCAGTTCGGGAGCAGGAGAGAGCATCAGGACCGGAGCAGTGCAGCGTGGAGGGCAGCTACAAGAGCAGCTGGAGACAGCATCAGGAACTGGAGGAGCATGATCAGGGGCTGGAACTGGAAGTAATGCCTCTAAGTGTTTCTAAAACATGCCCAGTATCTTTGAGGTAGCTTCTTTGGGTGGAAACCAATGGTTGGAGGAAGGAATCTATATAGCTGTAGATATGGGTGGTGAGTGATCCAATGCCCGAAACAATGGGTCTGCCAGGTGGATTATGTAAGATTTGTGGATTTTAGGTAGATGATAAATTACTGGTAATCTGGCAAATTTGACATAGAGATAATCGAATTCTGCTTTGTTTAGTATTCCCTTTTGGAAAGCAGGAGAAAGGAATTCAAGTAATTCTTTTTGGTAAAGCTTGGTGGGGTCTGATTTTAGGGGTTCATAGGTGGTTCTGTCCTTAAGCTGTCTATTTAGCTCTTCTAGGTATTTTTCCTTGTCCTGGATCGTGATGCCCCCACCCTTGTCTGCTGGTTATATTATTATTTTAGGATTAGTTTGGAGGTCCTTTAACGCCTTTCTTTCTTTAATGCTGAGATTGTTTTTTGGTCCGAGGGCTCATTCTACAAACAGGTACGCGGAACAGCTATGAGTGCGAAATTTGCGCCCAGTTACGCGAACCTGTTTGTAGCTGTATGGGAGTACAAGGCCATTTGGAACAACAACCTTTTCCTACAATATCTCAAACTTTGGTGCCGTTACATCGACGATATCCTGATCATTTGGACAGGAGGAAAACATGAACTCACCCTCTTCCTAGAACACATAAATCAGAATAGCCTCAATCTTCAATTTACCTCCAACACTAGCACTGAGTCTATTAATTTCCTAGATCTACAGATCTTTGTAGAAAATAACAAGCTGGAAACTAGAACCTTCTTTAAGGAGGTAGATTCCAACTCCTACATGCCTTCAAATAGCAGCCACCATGAGAACTGGTTACAAAACACTCCTAAAGGGCAATTAATGCGGATCAAACGTAACTGCTCAAAAATAGACGATTACAACACCCAGGCTGAGGTTTTGAGACCTCGGTTACTAGAAGGGAATTATGTTTCACTGTCTGTAGAACAGGCTATCTCCACTGTCAGAGACACCGATAGGGACACCATCCTGAATAAGAACAAAGACGCAACACCATTCACAGAAATTCCCTTTATTAACCAATATAGCAAGGATGCAAAAATGATTGAGCACATTGTAAGAAAACATTGGAAAGTTCTGTTGGAAGATGAAAAACTGAAAGGTTTCATTCCACATAAACCCAGGTTTATATATATGAAAGCCAATAGTTTGAGAACAAAATTGGTTAAAAGTACTATTCCACCCAACCTATCCACTATGAATAACACCTGGCTCAACGAGAACAAAAATGGGTTCTATCACTGTAATAGGTGTGGAGTATGTAGGGAAAGCTGCATTAGTTGCACCAAATCCATCACCCATTTCACATCCCACACCACTGGGGAAAATTTCACTATAGAGGACAAGATTACATGCGATACCACAGGGGTCATTTACATTCTGGAATGCCCCTGTGGGTTGCAATACATAGGCAGAACAATTAGAAAATTGCATACCAGAGTATCCGAGCACCAGAGGAACATCCATAATGGATTTGACAACCATAGCGTCTCTGATTACTTTGCCAAGTACCATTCAAAGGACCCCTCTCTACTTAAGTTTATGGGTATAAAAAAGGTTCCCAAACCTGGAGGGGGGGGTAACTACATTAAGTACATGTCCAAAGAAGAGTCTAAACTTATATTCAGAATCAAGACTCTTGCAGCAGAGGGTCTGAACATTGATTTTGAGCTGAACCACTTTCTCCAATAATGCCACCTACATCTATGGAGTTTACGCCAGTCAGCTCAGTGCTCACCTTCAATTACATTCTTAGTACTCTTTTTAGGACCATCATCAATACTATCGGTTCCTCAACTCCACCACATCTATCTTTCCTATCCTCTCTTTGTGATACTGAAAATGGCAGTCTCCATGTTCCCAAGCATATTAATGGACAAATGTAACTTTTATATATGCATTATGGAGCCATATCAATATTGAGATCACTCATTTTTTAGTGATCCATAACCCCCATTTTTTGGGCTAAGTGATATTCCAATAAGTACAACGGGGACACATTCAATACAACCTAGAGACTGTTTTTGTTCTGTCTCAATTCATTCCATTCTCTGTTTTTTTCTATCTCTGTGTATACACGTGGTTGATGTTTACCAACGATTGGGGGAACCAATCCCAATCCATAATGGCCTATTACAACTCGCGGATTGGACAATCTGTTTGTCCATCATTTGCAGACCCAGCCCAGGCTAACAGCCATTGGAGCCCTTCCAGGAAGTAATATATTTAACCCCCAAGCTGTGGCCTGCAGTTTTCTATCGATCCCTGAAGAAGCCGTAGTGCAAAACGCATTGGTATGACAAAGCTTTTGCCCTCCAAGGGCACCATACATTGACTCGAGACCGCCGCTTTGGGAAGCGAAAGGATCCACCTCACGCATGTGCATGCGCATCTCTGCTGATCGCGAGAACGCCCGGGACTTCCAGGTTTGCTTTATCGCACTCCAGCGGGACGGCACAAGCGTGCTCATCGCATCAGTTTTCTTGGCACCAAGCAGGACTTTTTGAGAGGACACTACCAGCCCATCAAAGTGAGGTTAAGTCTTCTATCACCAGCCCGTCTCTTTCTTTCTCAATTGGAATCTATTGTCGGCTGACAAACCTAAAGGAGAATTTACATTTGCCATATCTGCATAGGATTGACTGTGTTTGGTTTCTCTGCTATTCTAGTGGACTTTATTATCCCTATCAGAAAACCGTGTTTTTTGTGGCCAAATGGACTTTATTTACATTATATAATCCTTGCCTGCTTTCATGCTATATAAATTGTTTATGTGCCTTTTTTGTTACAAATATGTCAGTGTGAAGCACACTGTAGCGTTGCCACCCACGTATACTGCCTAACAGTAAATCTGTTTTACTTTTTGTTTTTTTTATTATCTGTATAATCTGTCCCAAGTGCCAAGGGAGTGTTATATACTAAGATATATTTTCCACTCCAGGGTTGAGCTATCTCTACCATCCCCCCACTCCCAAGTGGCTGATCGTCCACTGACCTATTGCAATAGGGAGCGCCTTTATTAATAACTGTAGATTGATCTCTGAAGATTAGGCATGCAGGTACTAACAAGGAATTTTCTGAAGAGATTATTTGGAAACCTAAGCGCACCTCTTCACCAGCGCTTAGGTTTATGCATTTCCCGACTTGATAGGGCAGGAACGAACTAGGTGAGGTAAGGAAATTATGATGCCGACTCTCTGCTGTTCAGAGCCAAAGGAGCGTGGTCTCAGGCAAAAATATATCTTGCAACTCTCCTTGAAGTTGCGAAAGGAGGATCTGCTTCCAGAAAATCGATCAGGCAAGTTCAATTTTGGCTCTGTACTGACGACAGAGGAGGCCTGTTGAACCTACGGGTTTCTGGAGGACTCTTCTTGTGCTGACAAGCGATGAGATAAACTCTGTACAACTTGCGACAAGGCCTGGATTTGATTCGCTAAGACCTGAGCTGGAGAAAGGTCCGGCTCTCTGTCATCCATTACAGAATTACCTCCAATCTTCACTGTCCGGTTATAATGTTACGGCAGCCAGTGGGACATAATCTTGTAGAACTTAGCAGAAGAGGTCTTCACCTATAGCAGTCACCTTTCCCGTAGAGGCTGGTCACACGGCACGGGAGGAAATACACGGAGTAGGGACAGGCCAGAGCTCTGCGGACTGGACAGAGATGGTAATGGCCGACTGGCCTGACAGAGGACAGGTGGAGGCGTGTGGTACAACCTGGGTCAGGGCCACAGGCAGAGGTTCAGAGTCCAGGTACAGGCAGAAGGTCAGGGTCACAGGCAAAGGTTCTGAGTGCAGGTACAGGCAGAAGGTCAGGTTTACAGGCAAAGGTTCTGAGTGCAGGTACAGGCAGAAGGTCAGGGTCACAGGCAAAGGTTCAGAGTCTGGGTACAGGCATTATGAAAGGAGGATCTGCTTCCTGTGTCAGGGTCACAGGCAAGGGTTCACAGTCCGGGAACAGGAAAAGGTCATACACGAGAAAGCAATCCAAGATTTTAAACATCAACACAGCACAGAAGCAGGTAGCAGACTGGAACAGGCTCAGGCCTCACTGCCTTAAATAGTACCAAGAGCCAATCATAGCAAAGCCCTGAAAGTATCCCCAGGAATTACTTAAGTAATTAGAAGTACTGGTGGCCAATGGAGATGCAGTGCCCAGCTGCATAATTAGACAGAGCTGCAAGAAAACCTAATCAGCCATAGATGGCTGAGTTTAAACAGCCCTGTGCGTGCCCGGCTGCTTGACTGCTGGCCGGGCGCGGCGGCAGGGAGCAGCAAGCGTCCCGGTTGTTGCCTAGGCTTCCGGAAACAAGGCAGTGACGGAAGTGACGTCCCGGTCGTCATGGAGACGGGAGGGACGCCAGAGACCAGGGACAGTGAGTAGCAGCAGTTCCTCCGGCTGCCGCGGCTCCTGACTTTTGGGAGATGGATAATGGATCTTAGTGGACTGAACATCAAAATCTGTCAAGGCTAAGTGTCACAGTTGGCTTACAGGAAATTGATCCCTAGGCTCTGCTGAACATGGCTAAGCCCACCCACAGGCGCGGAGTCTAACAGACAGGTGGTTTTCACCAGGAAACCCCGCAAGGAGGTATGGTCTTAGCTGCACCAAGTCTGCAGGTCGTGGTCCCGTGAGTGAGTGTACAGCAGAATGATGTGGGGGAGCCAGGTGAAGTGAATGGAGACGATGGAGTCCACAGACGAGTGGTATAAATACAGGCACAACAATAATATAGGCTGATGGTCAGCAACCAATGAGTCACTAGGAGAATAGGTGCTCTGTGGTGTACAACGAGAGGACAGATGCTTTCACTATGAAGTACTCTGGAGATGGTAATGGAAGTACTGTAGCATTAATAGTTCAACACAGCCAGAGGCTGAAGGCTGACTGGAGTGGTGGAGGTAACTCGTAGTAACAGCTGATGAGTCGCACATGAAATAGCAGTTCTGAATGGTAGTGATGAGAGAACTTAAGCTGTCATGATGATGTACACTGGAGATGGTAATAGAGGTACTGGAGCAGCGATAGTTCAACTCAACCAGAGACTGAGAGCAAAATGGAGTAGCGGATGTAACCCATGGTAACAGCTGATTTTCATGGTTACATACAGGAGTACAGCTAGGAGCCACGAATATGGTGAAAACACTCTGTTTATTAACAGAAAAGTATAAATAGCAGGTAATCAAGAGTTGTAGTAAATACCAGGTGCAAGCTGATGCAGGAAGTAATATGAATTTTCAGAAACCAGCAGGTACACAGCTAATGCAGGGAAGCAGGAGGTATGAACACATTCCAAGCAGCATGTAACCAGAAGTATATCAGAAGGCTGGAACAACAGGAAACAACAGGATGTGACAACAATAACCAGCCCTGAATGCTGGGAGAGACAGGTATAAATGGAACACACCCAGGTGCATGAGATAATGAGTGAGCAGTGTTAACTCCTAAGGTACTAGGAGCACAACAGGCACAATAGCAGCACATCTGGTGATCAGAGGTACTGCTGCTAACAAATAAAATGAACACAAATGATAAAGTCTGATAATCCAGGAGACAGGAGCTGCCAGGCAAAGCAGTATGCTACAGGCAGATTGTGACAGTACCCCCTCCCTTAAGGGCGGATTCCAGACGCCCAAATTACCACCAATGTCTGAATTCATCAGAATCATAGTCTACAATAGGGGGCCTGGCAGAAAAGTCCTCGTCCATGGGCGGAAAGGCCAAAGGAACCATGTCAGCTGCCAGTTCAGGCACTGCAGAACCACCTCTCTTCTTACGTCCTCCTCTCTTACGGGACTTCCTTGGAGTTGGGATCTGTGCCAACTGGGAGGAGCACAAAGGTATCACTTGGCCAGGTGAGATGGGTGGTACTGCTGATAATGTAGAGGCCCCGCAAGATGGCATAGTGGGAGGTGTTGGTGAAAACTTGTTGATTACAGCCTCAACAAATAGTTGTAAGTCAGACAGGATTGGGTAATCAGACTCAATCAAAGGGTTTGCCCATTCCATAGCCTCTCCTCTAAAATTTGTTAACAAAAACAAAACTTGCCTCCTTGGGTCACTGACAAGGCTAGGTACTGAGGGGAAATAAGAAGCACAAAACCTTAGTAGAGCACTAAATTCAGAAAGGTGCCCCTCAAAGGTAGGTAACAGCTCAGACTTGGCACCCTCTGCAACGGATGGTTCAGACTTGGCAGCAGGCCCGGACTGGGCGACAGACTTGGCAGCAGGCCCGGACTGGGTGACAGACTTGGCGGCAGGCTTGACAGGAGGCCCGGACTGGGCAGCAGGCTTGGCAGGGACAGCACTGTGAGAAGTCTGGTGGCAGACAGCACTTTGAGAAACGAGAGGGCAGACAGCACTTTGAGAAGCCTGAGGGCAGACAGCACCAAGTGGTAACTCGGGCTGGACCGCATGGACTGGCAACTCGGGCTGGACCGCATGGACAGGTAACTCTTCTGGAGCAGACTGTAAGGGCAGCGCCCCCTCTGAAGAAGACTGTAAGGGCAGCGCCCCCTCTGAAGAAGACTGTAAGGGCAGCGCCCCCTCTGAAGAAGACTGTAAGGGCAGCGCCCCCTCTGGAGAAGACTGTAAGGGCAGCGCCCCCTCTGGAGCAGGCTTTAAGGGCAGCGCCCCCTCTGGAGCAGCCTGTAGCTCAGGAACAGAGACAGCGGCTGAAGTCTCAGAACTGGAGACAGCGGCTGAAGACTCGGAACTGGAGACAGCGGCTGAAGACTTGCAACTGGGGACAGCGGCTGAAGACTCGGAACTGGAGACAGCGGCTGAAGACTCGGAACTGCAGACAGCGGCTAAAGACTCGGAACTGGAGACAGCGGCTGAAGACTCAGGACCGGACACTGTGGCAGGAGACTCGGAACTGGAGACAGCGGCTGAAGACTCAGGACCGGACACAGTGGTAGGAGACTCAGGACTGGACACAGTGGCAGGAGACTCAGAGCAAGAGGCAGATAATGGCACCTCGGAGCAAGAGGCAGATGATGGCACCTCGGCACAGGAGACAGAGGCTGGGACCTTGCAACAGGAGACAGAGGCTGGCACCTCGCAACAGGAGACAGAGGCTGGCACCTCGCAACAGGAGACAGAGGGAGCTGGCGCCTCAGGACAGGCGGCTGGAGCTGGCGCCTCAGGACAGGCGGCTGGAGCTGGCACCTCAGGACAGGCGGCTGGAGCTGGCGCCTCAGGACAGGCAGCTGGAGCTGGCGCCTCAGGACAGGCGGCTGGAGCTGGCAGATTGGGTCTCTTGCCAGAGAACAGAAATGGTCTAGCATAAACAAATTTGGAATGCCGAGTGGAAACAACAGGAGATGGTTCAGTATGCTGACGTGGTCTACGGATAGGACAGTCCTGCAAGAAATGTGCATTGCTGGCACAGTAGAGACACAACTTGTTTGTTATTCTGCGTTGTCGCACCTCTTCGGTCAGAAGGGGCGTGGACCACCTGTGAACTGGGAATTAGTTACCCCATAGTTCTTACTAAACAGCAAATTTGTAGAAGCACAATTAAGAGGTGCTGTTTGCACAGGTTCAGCAGCAGTAAAGGTGGATTGAGACAGACCAGCAGCTTCTGTATTAGAAGAGACATAATCAGACAGTCTCCTGAGAGGGTCCACAAGTAAAGAGGAAAATCTAGCAAGCTGAGAACGTAGCAAGATAATGTCCATCTGTAAAGTTTGTAGCAGTGGCAATTCCAAGATTGGTGAAACAGACATGTTGCAAAAACAAATGAAAAATTGATTGCAGAAAAAATGTCTCAGAAATAAAACAAAACTTTCACCTGACTCCTAAGCTGTTTTGTGGGCTGGTTATACTGTCATGGTTACATACAGGAGTACAGCTAGGAGCCACGAATATGGTGAAAACACTCTGTTTATTTGCAGAAAAGTATAAATAGCAGGTAATCAAGAGTTGTAGTAAATACCAGGTGCAAGCTGATGCAGGAAGTAATATGAATTTTCAGAAACCAGCAGGTACACAGCTAATGCAGGGAAGCAGGAGGTATGAACACATTCCAAGCAGCATGTAACCAGAAGTATATCAGAAGGCTGGAACAACAGGAAACAACAGGATGTGACAACAATAACCAGCCCTGAATGCTGGGAGAGACAGGTATAAATGGAACACACCCAGGTGCATGAGATAATGAGTGAGCAGTGTTAACTCCTAAGGTACTAGGAGCACAACAGGCACAATAGCAGCACCTCTGGTGATCAGAGGTACTGCTGCTAACAAATAAAATGAACACAAATGATAAAGTCTGATAGTCCAGGAGGAAGGAGCTGCCAGGCAAAGCAGTATGCTACAGGCAGATCACGACACTGATGAGTCACAGATGTAGTAGCGGCTCTGAGTGGTAGTGATGAGAGAACTGAAGCTGTGATGATGATGTACACTGGAGATGGTAATAGAGGTACTGGAGCAGCGATAGTTCAACACGGCCAGAGACTGAGAGCAGGCTGGAGTAGCGGAGGTAACCCGTGGTAACAGCTGATGAGTCACAGATGTAGTAGCGGCTCTGAGTGGTAGTGATGAGAGAACTGAAGCTGTCACGATGATGTACACTGGAGATGGTAATAGAGGTACTGGAGCAGCGATAGTTCAACACGGCCAGAGACTGAGAGCAGGCTGGAGTAGCGGAGGTAACCCGTGGTAACAGCTGATGAGTCACAGATGTAGTAGCGGCTCTGAGTGGTAGTGATGAGAGAACTGAAGCTGTCACGATGATGTACACTGGAGATGGTAATAGAGGTACTGGAGCAGCGATAGTTCAACACGGCCAGAGACTGAGAGCAGGCTGGAGTAGCGGAGGTAACCCGTGGTAACAGCTGATGAGTCACAGATGTAGTAGCGGCTCTGAGTGGTAGCGATGAGAGAACCGGAGCTGTCACAGTGAAGTACACTGGAGATGGTAAGTGAGGTACTGGAGCAGCAAAGGTTCAACACGGCCAGAGACTGAGAGCAGGCTGGAGTAGCAGAGGTAACTCGTGATCGAAGCTGAGGAGTCACAGGTGTAATAGCGGCTCTGAGTGGTAGCGATGAGAGAACCGGAGCTGTCACGATGAAGTACACTGGAGATGGTAAGAGAGGTACTGGAATAGCGATGGTTCAGCACAGACCACGAACTGAGAGCAGACTGGAACACAGGCTAACCACAAGGAGAACAGGAACAAGAACCACAGGCTGCAGGAAGTGAGCTTGAAGAACAGGCATCAGACAGGTGAATCCAGGAGGTTTAAATAGTGCTCCAGAAGTGCTTAGCCAATGAAAAAGAGGGAGGAGGTCCTGAAGTGCAATAGGCTTGCACCTGCACAGATCTTAATATATCTCTGAATGAATGAACTGGAGAATGTCTGATGCTGGGACATGGCTTTCTCCAGATAAATGGACTACAGGTAACGAGACAGGTACTATCTGTGGGACCGAAGCGTTACACTAAGTATGTTCTGTCTCAATTGTTAAATGCACTGGAACAGAGCATGATTGCGGTCTATTGCCACATTCCCTCACAACACCTTTCTTCAGGCAGATAGCGCATCCTGATGACAGAATAATCTTTGTTGACTGGTCTTGCTCTTTAGTGGATGGGACATATTATTGACTGGTTATGCAGTCTTGGATGAGACCACTGGGACCAGAGCCTGGTTAAACTTTCAGGTCACCTGTCAGCACAACACGCTGAGTTAGAGGCTGTGAAAGAAGCACTTTTTATTCAGCCCGCAGGGCGGCGCACTATATACAGTGACAGTTCATTTGTAGTGTGATCTTTAACATCACAGTTAGAGAACTGGCAAAAATGTGGATTTGTGGACAGCCAGAATAAACCTCTGGTGCACGTTTCAGTTTTAAAAGAACTTTGGGAATGGGGAAAGTCACATCCCGATGAGGCTGCAATCATCAAAGTGCCAGAAGGGAAACAACCCCTTAATACTAGGAAACAATGCAGCAGATGAAGCAGCAAAAATGGTTGCAGTATCTGGTATATTTTGTGATGCAGATGCTGAATTTTTGCCCTCATCTTATGACACTCAGAATTTCACCACAGGATCCCTGGTCTATCAGACAGGGTGTCTTGTGCCATATATCAGGAGACAATTTAGATCCACTCCCAGTAGTCCCTTCACATCTCCAAATGGAGCTGACACAGCTCAATCACCAGCTCCTTGGGGCACCCTGGTTGGGATAAGCTTTTGTCTCTGCTAAAGAGCAAATTATACTGGCCAGGAATGTTCAAAACAGTACAGTGTGTAACTCAACAATGTCATGTATGTGCCCAAATCAACCCTAGGACACCAGCTCTTGAGCCAGCACTACAGCGTGGTGCCCATGGCCCCAGAAGAGGGGCCATGGGCAGCCTTACAAATTGATTTCATAGGACCACTACAAGCAGGCAGTCGCAGTTGTCACTATGCCTTGGTAGTTGTTGATGTGTGAAATGGGTAGAAGCCATTCCAACAGTGCATGACTCAGCTACCACTACAGCACGGGTCCTATGGGAGAAATTTTGTCACGCTGTGGAATCCCCAGGATTGTAGAATCTGATCGTGGAACCTATTTTACTGGCATGGTCATGAAAGCACTTTATGAACTACTGGACATAAAGCAACGATTTCATGTTCCTTATCATCCCCAGTCAGCAGGGATAGTAGAGCGCATGAACAAGCCCATCAAGACCCGGTTAGCCAAGGCATTGTTACAGAAGGGAACTTCTTGGGTAACAGCTTTACCGGCAATACTTATGGGTATTAGGGCAACGGAAGCATCCTCTCTGTTTGAGCTCATGACAGGTCGCAAAATACCACTTTGCTTCCCCAATGAGCCTCAGCTGTCAAATCCCATTTAGGATGCAATTGCCAGAGATGTGTTCCTACAACAGGTACAAGATAAACTGAAGGGATTGCTGCCATATGCAGCAATACGGCTACACAAACCCTATCTACAGGGGGAGACCCCAATGCCCCTTGTAGGAGAGTTAGTAATGGTCAATGTTTTCCGTAAGGCAGGTCCTTGGGATGCAAACTGGGAGGTACCATATCAGGTTCTCAAGACAATGGGTGATACCATGCAGAAGGTACAGAGGCCAGTGACTACCAAGAAAAACTCTTAGAGGAGGGCAAGGTATTATGGGTCCATATTGACCAGGCAAAAATCACCCGAGCCTCCTCAACCCAGTAGAGCACTAGTGTGCTCATTAAGTTGAGAACAACAGGGAAGTGTGTGTCAGAGTTACACCCTAATAGTTTAACTTATCAGCTCTGGTACCTGTGCAACAAATGGGTTATCGATCGATAGGAAAGAGACACACTCAGTCTTTGCAGGGCTGAATGAGAATCAATTCTGACCGCCCTATAGTCAGAATGCTTTATTTATACATGAATAGTGTGCTCGCAGGCCCATTCGTTATCTAGAAATTGTTGCATGTTCTCAGAAGTTAATTTAACATAGTATCAGCAGAAAGAGTCTATACATCTTTTTGTTTAGTCACTGCTCAAAATGTCAAGGCCTGTAACTGCTTATCTTCAAGGACAGTCCATTGCCTTTCGTCTTCACCACGGGCTCTGGGCGTATTGTCAAACAGATGTTCCTTTCTGATATCTGGATTGTTTGACATATAGCTCAGCATATTCACATAAGAATAAAACAGAAAAAAACTTGTGTCAATATCATATTCAGGAAAACTAAGAAAAGCAACTTTTATTTTATAAGTTTGATCAATGTATGTACTTTTTACCATATTGACTTTCACAGATCCTCCTTTTTTATCATACTTTTAAAATGCTACCTGTCTTTTTATGTCTGTGGATTACACCTGCACTTTGCTTACTTCAATGAATGGAATCCCTTCTGGACCCTAGACGCTGGTAAAGATACATTCAGTCAAAGTCTTATAATCCACATACATTCATCTTATTAAGGTATGACAAAAGGAGGCATCCGGGGGGGGCTTGTAATATAAATCAGGGGTAGATTAGGTATAAAAATATGCAGTGCGCTCGGCAAGTGTCTTAGTCACTTATTTCACAAAAAGGGGAATCACATTTTGTGCTGCATAGTTTGAATAGGAAGGTAAGGATAAGGTATCAATATAGCTGAAAAGGTCTGGGGGCGCAAAACATTTTATAGGCAATAAAGCAGTTCCATAAGCTGAATAGTAAAATGATTATACATAGTATCAATACTGGGTGTATCAGCATATTTAACATAGCAGATACTGTGGGGGGATGCACCTGTGAATACATCCCACCAATGCTTTTCCAAATCCTCCTTCAATTTGGTAGCCATGCCTCTTAGCTCATTTCCTTCAATAATAGTTACCATTTTAGCATGATTATTGGTATAATTTACCTGTTTAAGATGATCATTTAGTAACTTGGTTTCATTAATTACCCTCACTATCATCCCTATATCTAAGGTCAGTTGAGGTAATGTTAAATCATTATACATGAACATTTTGTCCACCTGTGTCATTTTATCTTTATAGAACATTAGCAACTTTCCTTGCCATTGTAAGTGTGTTACATTTATTAAGGACCCTGAGAACGGGTAAGCTAGTCCATAAGTTTGTGTTATTGCTTCATCATATGTGATGAGGCAAACCATCTGAGGAGCCACCTCTATTAATGTCTCGTATTCTGTTTCTTTTGGATGCAATGTCCATATATAAATGCTGGTATTATGCTGTAGTAAACATGGTTCAAAGATAACAGTCTGTTGTGGGCATACTGGTCCCATGTCCGTGTCATCACAGAGGTCTAAATTATGTGACCTGTTTTTGTTATCAATATAATGTCCCTTGAATGCAGGTGTCCATAGGTTACCATTCTGCAAAATCATGGGCATAACAATAAATTTACATACTTGAACTTTTGTTTTTATTGTATATGTTTCTAGAGTCCCTGCACAGAAGAATCCTTCACATCTTATTTTTCTTCCATCTAACTTGAACCTTTCTTGGTTGGTCAGATTAAACATTTTTCTATAGAATAATATGTTTCCAGTCATAAGCTTTGTTTGTGCAGTGTCCTTCTGCTGCTTTTGATACAAATATTGCAACGTACACTGGGTCCAATTTACAAATTTCATAATGTTTACTTGTGTACTCCAGCTATTGAGTATGGTTCTGTTGTATATCTGCAAAAACTCTTTATCCCACTGTATGTTTTTAGTCAATGGGTTCAAGACTGTGGGCATCCAATCAGCTTGCATATGAACTATTTTACTGAGATCTGCTCCTGTTTTGCTAAATTTCGTGTCTATGACCTCAGTATCTATTGTGTTCATTATGAGTAATCCCGTCCCTGTAGCTCCTAACAAGGTATCATACCACTCCCGCTTGCACTTTTTCTGACTATCTGTCGGGAAAGTAATGTTCCACCTTATTATTGTTCTTTGTTTTCTTATTCCCATCATTAGACATGTAGATGGGACCCTCACAATTGTGTTTGTTACCACCTTAGGCTCAATTAGTGGTCAGGATTGGGATCTGGTGTAGTAGCCTTCTTACAGTGGCTCACGTGTATCCCGGAATCCCTCCCTTCCAATTTCACTGAGGTAGGTGTAGTTAGAAGCACTTGATATGGACCCTCAAATCTGGGTTCCAAGGCCCTTCTGACGTGCCTTTTTATGAAGACGTAATCTCCTGGCTCCAAAGAATGGGTACCAGATAGGCTGTCTGGATCTGGAATAGAAGAGAACACTAGACCATGCACTTTAGTTAATTGTTTATTGTATTTTATTTGCATTTTATTTTAATTCTTTACGGCACTTTATATTGCTTCTGCGACCGCCTTTTGTTCTTGCTCCATTCCTTTGTCTCTTACAGTCTTATCATTGTCTTTGTCTTACTTTGTTCTGTCAATCCCTAATCTAATTTAGCTTAATCTAACTAGTTTAATTTTACTAAGTCTTTGTTTTACTTTACTCCGTCTATCCTTAATCTAACTAAGCCTTTTATCTGCTCTGGTCCATTTCTGTCTCCCTTTGCTGCCCTCACCTCTGTGTTAATTACCCTTGCCCCTTCTATTATTCCCCGTCCATCCCTGTCCCTCACCATGCCACCCCGCTCCTTTCCTATACCCATCCTCTCCCCCAGCCCCCTTCTCTCGCCCATCTCTCGCTGCCCCACCCCCTAGCTCTATCAACCCTGACAATCTCATCCGCATCTCCCCTCTTCCCTCCCTCCCCTTCTCATGTGCCCTCTGGAACTCCAGTTCCATCGGTAACAAACTGGCCTCCATCCATGACCTCTTCATCACCAACTCTCTAAATCTTCTTGCCATCACTGAAACCTGGCTTACTTCTTCTGACACTGCCTCACCTGCCGCCCTCTCCTATGGGGGCCTCTCCTTCACCCACTCCACCAGACCGGAAGAGCATCCAGGAGGTGGAGTGGGTCTCCTCCTTTCCCCCAACTGCACTTTTCGGGTCATTCCCACTTTACCTTCCTTCTCCTTCTCTTCCTTTGAAGTACACTCCATCCGGCTCTTATCCCCCATCCACCTCCGTGTCTCCGTCATCTATCGTCCCCCAGGCCCCTCCTCCCTTTTCCTTGACAACTTCGCTTCATAGCTCCCCCACTACCTTTCCTCTGACCTTCCCTCCATCATACTTGGTGACTTTAATATTCCTATTGACAACTGTTCTGACCCCGCCACCATCAAACTTCTCGCCCTCTCCTCCTCCCTAGGCCTCACTCAGTGGACCTCTTCCCCCACCCACTGTCTTGGTCACTCCCTTGACCTTGTCTTCTCTCACCTCTGTGATCTCTCTGACTTCTCCAACTCTCACTTCCCACTCTCTGACCACCATCTCCTCTCCTTCACTCTGTCCTCCTCCCCTGCTCCTGCCTCGCCCAAAGCCACCTACACCAGGCGCGACCTTGACGCTATTGACCATACCTCCTTGTCCTCCTCTCTTGAAACTCTCCTATCACCCCTTCCCTCCCTGGTCTCTCCTGACCAGGCGTCCTCTCTCTACAATCTATCCCTCTCTACTGCCCTGGACGCTGTCGCCCCGGCCTCTACTGTCAGCAGACGCCGCATTATCCCCCAGCCCTGGCACTCAAAACTCACCCGCTTCCTCCAAAAGTGCTCTCGCACTGCTGAACGCCTCTGGAGGAAATCTCGTTCCCTGGCCGACTTCCTTCACTTTAAATTCATCCTCTCTTCTTTCTGCTCCGCCCTCTCCCTCGCCAAACAATCCTTCTTTAAGTCCCTCATTTCTTCTCAGTCCTCCAATCCCCGCCGCCTCTTTGCCACCTTCAACTCCCTACTCTCCCCCCCACCCCCTTCTGTCCCGTCTTCCCTGTCCACTTCTGACTTTGCCACCTTTTTCTCTTCCAAAATTGAGGCCATCAGACTGAACATCTCCTCCTCCCCTTCTCCAGCCTCCCTCTTTGCTTCACCTCCCACCAACACCCAACTCTGGTGCTCCTTGGGCCCTACAACAGGTGCTTGGGTGTCACCCTTGACTCCTCTCTCTCTCTTTTGCCCGCCACATTCATTCTCTTGCCAAAGCCTGTCGCTTCCAACTACGCAACATCGCCCGCATCCGTCCCTTTCTCTCTCAGGAGGCCACCAAAACCATCATACACGCACTCATCATCTCCTGCCTGGATTACTGCAACCTCCTCCTCACCGGCCTCCCCCACTCCCGTCTCTCCCCCCTCCGCTCTATACTCAATGCGGCCGCAAGACTCATCTACCTCTCACGCCGCTCCTCCTCTGCCTCCCCTCTCTACCTTGCCCTACACTGGCTCCCCTTCCCCTACAGAATTCTTTTCAAACTCCTCACCACCACTTACAAGGCTCTCTCCCACTCTACTGCCCCTTATATCTCTAACCTCCTCTCCATTCACACTCCCACCCACTCCCTGCGCTCGGCCAATGACCGCCGCCTCTCCTCCACTCTGATCACCTCTTCCCATTCCAGAATCCAGGACTTTTCCCGTGCAGCCCCCCTTCACTGGAATGACCTCCCTCGCTCCATCCGCCTCTCTCCTACTCTGTGCTCCATCAAACGTGCACTCAAAACTCACCTCTTTCTCAAAGCCTACCAACCATCCACTTAACCCCCATCTTCTCCACTCATTCTCCCCTCTCTCCCATTCCCTCAACTGGCTCCTCTTGTGCCTGGTCTGTTTAACCCTCCCTTAGGATGTAAGCTCGCTTGAGCAGGGCCCTCTTCCCTCCTGTCTCCTTACCCGTTCTTCTGCTCCGTGTCTATTGCATCTGCCTGCCTGGAGTTTCTGAAGTATTGGTACTTTTGTTTATTGTTCTGTACTGTTTTACCCTGTATAGTCTACTGTTTTTACTATGTGTGTCGCTGCGGAAACCTTGTGGCACCTAACAAATAAATGATAATAATAATAATAATTGTCTTTGTAACTCTCCCATATAAGTCACCATATCCCCATAGTTCTGTTCCATCTGTTGTGGAAAGTAGCACCCTGTTTTAGGAGGTCCTCCAAACAATATTTCATAAGGGCTTAGCTTCGTCTTTTTGCTGGGGGTAACTCTTACAGAGTAGAGGGCTAAGGGTAGACACTCTACCCAGGTTTTACCTGTTTCACTCATTGCTCTCTGAATTTTTAACTTGAGTGTCCCATTCATTTTTTCCACTTTTCCACTATTCTGGGGGTGGTATGGTGTGTTAAAGGCCAGTGTAATGCCCATTCCTGCCATAATAGCTTGCATTATGTCTCCTGTAAAATGTGTCCCTCTGTCTGACTCGATTGTTTCCGGGACCCCATACCTGCATACTAGCTCAGCTAGTAGTTTCCTTGCTGTGTTTTTAGCCGTAGCTTTTGCTATGGGGAAAGCTTTTACCCATCCTGAAAATAGGTCATTACAAACCAGAACATATTCATATGTGCCACATTTTGGTAACTGTATATAATCTATTTGCAATATCTAAAATGGGTACCAGGCTTTTGGTGTAACTTTGCCTGGTACTGGCACAGTGTTGCCAGGGTTATTTGTTCAACATATCACACATGTCTTTACATATTTTGTGGCAAATAGGTTTGGAAAGAAAACAGAATCTTGACCTATGTAGCACTCCAGGTGTAAAGTAAATAATCAATTAATACTAATATTTTATTGGTATGCATTAAAAAGGGTATATATAAGTATACAACCTATATTTAAAAAAGCGAAGTATTTAAAAATAATAGTGTTGAAAAGAATAGAGTAAAAATTTTGTAACCCTGTGGTAGAGCCAATCATTAGAATACTAATAGTAAGTAAAGGTCTGCCAAGTATAGATCCCTTTCACATGTATGTACAGGATAGGTAAGATATAGAATAGCCAAGGAATATAAACCAGGTTATAAAATCCTATAGTATGGTAACAGTATTGCTTTCACCAAAGCACTATTCCTGTTATATCTATGTGGACTCTAGGTGGCAGCAAAACGTGAACTTCTTCCCTACAATGTTACTCCACTGGAGAGTATCTCTTTGTTATAAAATGTATCTAAATCGTAATCATATTCAGTGCCTAAGTTACTAGCTATTCCCAGACAGACAAGTCATATGTGAAGTGGCCTTACTTGTTTGGAAGCCGTGTTATAGCTCCTATTCCCAATCAAATATATGTATTCCCTTATAACATATGGTAATAGTTTCAAGGAGACCACTCATTCATACAGTCCTAATTAAATAACTTAGGGCTGCGCAAGGTATGGTCAGAGTTTATTACAATATCGATTGTTAAAAGACCACTCATACACATATTCAGTTTGTTGTATCTCATTTAGCTGTCTGCATTGATGTCTCCATATAGTTTGCTTTAATAGCATGTAATCAGAGATTCCATTATTCTTGTTATTCGGGGAACACCAAATTACCCATGTTATTGCCTTGTCAGTCGTGAAATAGGTATTACTCTTGCAGCACTAATATATACTTATAAACAGAGAGATTCACCCTGACAGTAGGTGATATAGTACAGCGGCAAAGCTCCGTAATTAGCATAATTATATACTTATAGGCAAAGGAATTCTCCCTAATGATGGATTATTTAGTACAGCGACAAAACGCAGCACTTAGTATTAATATGTACTTATAAAGAGAGAGATATTTTCTCTAACAGCAGGTTGTTTATTGCAGCGATAGAACGCCGTGATTAATATTGTTATGTGCTTATAAGCAAAGGGATTCTCCCTATTGATGGGTTATTTGGTTCAGCGACAGAACGCCACACTTGATATTATTATGTACTTTTAAGCAAAGAGATTCCCCCTAACAGTGGATTGTTAGATGCAGCGGCACAACGCCGCGATTGGCCCCGCCCACTTCCGGGTTTGACGTCAACTAATGTGACGTCGGCCCGACGTACGTTTCGCTTAGAAGCTTAGTCATGGAATTACTGGGTTACTAACAAGGGGTTGGTTTTATACTGCTTCAGACCAATCATTGTTTTGGAGCTACATGACGTATGGTTCTAGACTCCATTAAAACTACTAAAAGACTGTGTGACATGAAATTCGAATGCAGATACCATCGCTTACATATTTATGAGGGATACTAAAGGATTCCAGGTATCGGTATATCTTTATTGTTGGCTATAAGTGATCTAAGTTATTGTAAGTTTTATTCTAAACATCCATAGAAAAATATATATAAATGAAGTGCATTACTGATTGCCTAGGGTAGACAGTGACCTTATATATTACTAAAAATAAAAACCAAAATTAGAATAAAAAAAAACAAAAATAACTGGTAACCTTTATATACCATGTGCTTCAAAATGATTATGAATTTTTTAAAAATATATATACATATTTGAATTGTTTATATTATGTTGTTCATAATATATTATTATATCTCTTTATTTTTTATTTATTTGTTGTGTTATTGTTTTTGATATTTTATATTTTTATGTTATTTTATTATTATTTTTTATAATTTTTTTGTTATTTTAGTGATATTTTTTTATTTATTTCTTATATTTGTTTATATTTATTTATATTTTTTATTTTTTATTTGTTATTTATTTTTTATTTTTATTTTTGGTTATTTTTTATTTTTTATATATATAAACTTCATTTTATTAATTTTATTAATTCATGTTTTATATTATTTGTTATTATTTATTCATTAACATATTCTTATTTCAAAAATAAAGATGTACAATAGCCACTTTGTGTATTTTTGTTTATTGTTTAGTTTCTTCTTTGTGAGTAAAGTGAATACGGGAAGAGAAAAAAGAGAGATGTGTATAGTGATACATAGATATACTTTATTAGTGATCGATTAGGGATCTCCTTAAATTAAGAGAGAAAAAAAGAGAAAGAAGAAAATCTCTCAGGTGCCTATTACATTGCGTTAAACAAACATGACACAGATGAATATCTGTGATTTTATAAATAATAAAAATAAGTGTATGTGAAAAAATATACTAATTAGGGACCATATACTGGTCTAGAATCGTGAGTGGAAAAAGGTATGCAATAGAGGCTAAAAAATTGTACCAGTTAACAGATGAGGTAGAGTGAAATATGACTAAAATGTCCTATGTTAGTATCTATATATATATATATATATATATTGTCTACCCAAATAAAATTAAAATTAAATAGATGTAGGTCAAAGTTGCTAGACAAGAGTCATACTAGACTTGATTAGAGGATTGATAATATTTAATATCCTATGAGCCTAAATCAAGCGGATATGGATAACATTGATACTCAAAGACGAGTTATTGGGGTAAGTGAAAATTTTATTTTACTGTTAAGCAGTCTTTATCACATATTAAGAGTCTTGAGAGGTGTGGATAATAATATTAGTCACAACACTCTTGTACTTCTCAGATGGTAAAGTTATCTATTATATTGTAGGACATTAGAATATATAATATTTATCCAGGAGATTAGCTGGTATTTTGATAGGTCATCTTACAAAAAGCTAACATAGCTAGTATTCTCATTGAGACCAAATGGTATTATGGAATTTAGGAGAAATATCCACCTGCTCTCTCTTTGTAGGAGCTGTTTAGTAACATCGCCCCCTCTAATACCCATCTTAACCTGTTCAATACCGAAAGCCTTCATATTTTGTGGATTTCCTCCATGTTCATATAGAAAATGTCGTGCCACTGACGTTAGTTGTTTAAACTTGCTTTTGTCTGTGGCTGCATTTCTAATTGAACCAATGTGTTCCAAAAGTCTATTTTTTAGCATTCTGCTGGTCATGCCAACATAGATCTTACTACACGGGCATGTCAAAACATATATCACGCATTTAGTATTACAGTTAATAAATTGTTCAATCTGGTGTTTATTACCATATTTATCAAGAAAATCTGTGGTCTTAGTCATATATAGACATGCCTTACAATGACCACATTTATGGGATCCCTTCGCAGATAAAGTTGTACCTTTCATAGAGAAATGGCTCCTCACCAATTTGTCACCTAAATTGGGTGACCTACGCCAACTAAAGTCCGGTCTTGCACTCAAACTTTTGGATAGGTCAATGTCTGATAAAAGGATAGGCCAATGTCATCGTATGATATTATGTATTTCTTTCCATTCATGGCAGAAATCCCCCACCATTCTAATTTTGTTCTCATTAGTTGGTCTGGCCTTACCATACATTAATTGACTTCTATCTTTCATGAATGCCTGATTGTAGGCTCTTTTGATGAGTCTCTTACTATATCCTCGTTGTACAAGTCTCGTGCTTAGTTCTTCAGATCTCTTTTTAAAATTAAATGTACTGGAACAATTTTGTCTCAATCTTAAGAATTCGCCTTTTGGGATATTATTTATTACAGGTGGAAAGTGGGAACTTCCACTGTGAAGTATATTGTTGGTAGCTGTCTTTTTGCGGAATAAATCGGTAACTACTCTACCATCCTGTGTCTTGTTGATGGTTAAATCTAAGAAGTTGACGTGTTCCTGATTCATTTCATACGTCAAATGTAAATTATTTTGGTTGTCATTTAGGATCTCCACGAACTCTACAAAGTTCTCTTGGCTTCCGTTCCACATTATGAGGATGTTGTCAATGTAGCGCATCCAAATAATAATATAGTCTGTATACTTATTTAACTTTTCACAGAAAACAGTTTCCCTCTCACATCTGCCCAGGTAGAGGTTGGCAAAAGTGGGGGCACAAGCCGCCCCCATTGCCGTACCTCGTACCTGCAGGTAAAATGTATTGTCAAAGACAAAGAAGTTCCTTTTTAATATAAATTCCAAAAGTTCTATCAGAAAAAGATTAAGGTCAGGATTATCACTGGCTTGTAAAAAGAAGGCAACAGCCTCTATACCCACTTCGTGTTGGATGCTAGTATAGAGTGATTCTACATCCATGGTTACAAACCAAACATGCTGCTCTAGAGTAAGATCATCCAAGAGTTTAAGGATGTCTGAAGTGTCTTTGACATATGATGGCAGTGAAGTTACATAGCCACGCAGGTGTTGATCCACAAAAATAATTGCTTGTTTGGTCAAGCTTCCAATTCCCGAAAGAATTGGTCTTCCAGGTGGTTTCATAGCATTCTTGTGGATTTTAGGTAGTAGGTATATAGTTGGTACCTTAGGATTTTCAGTATGTAGAAATTCAAATTCTGACTTTGAGATCACCCCATTATCAAAAGCTCGTTTAATCATTGAATCGTATAATTATTTATAATCATTTAAGGGGTTGGAGAAGAGCAATCGATAGCACTTTTTATCCCCTAGTTGTTTGTGCATTTCTTCCTTATACATGGAGGTGGGCCATATTACTACGTTCCCACCCTTATCGGATGGTTTGATAACAACATCCTGCCATGATTGTATCTCTTGGATTGCTTGTCTTTCATCTCTTCTCAAATTGTCGAATTGCCTATATTTTCTATTCTTTATAGATTTCAATTTTAAAATATCCAGATCGTGTGATACCATTTTCTCGAAAACCTTTATTTGCAGACTAATATTTTCGTTAGGGCAGAAGGTAGATCTTCTCTTACAGGAAGGTCTAACTGTTTTTATTTCCCTGCCAATTTGTTCCTCCAAAAGATGTTCTAGAGCAGATAGGGCCAAATTGTCTTCTTCCTCCAGGTCTATATCCATTACTGATGTTACCGAATTGATATCCATTTCATTGGTAGTAGGTTCTGTTGAAGAAGATGTTAAAGTACATGGGGGTATATCACTGTCTCCCCTAATGTTCTTTTTTAGTAACAAGGTATCTAAAGTGGTTCCTTGTAGACTAGTAGATTCATGTTTACTAAAAAATTTGTTCAGGTGAAGTTTTCTCGTAAATAGGTGAAGGTCTTTTTCCCATCTAAACCGATCAAAATTATTTATAGGTGAGAAGGTTAAACCATAGCCAAGTAGTCTTAGATGAGACTCATCCAAAATTCTATCTGATAGATTAATTATTTGTAAAGATTCATTCATTTGCCCCGATACTTCTTGTTGTATTGATAATTCCCCCTCCAAGGGATTTGAGAGCGATCTCGTAAATTTCTTATGCCCCCTCCTGATGCGCTTATTCCACTGGTGCCTTCTCCCAGGGGTCTCTGGGTTTCCCCTAAAAAATTATTCCTATTGGCATTCCTCCTACTTTTGGATTGTGCTCTACCTCTAATGAAGGGATCATCAATATCATTGTCTGAGGATTCTAATTCTGATGATTCAGGACTAATAGATGTATTGCGTCCTGCTTTGCTGATAGGATAATGTCTCCATTTAAAAATATGGCCATTAGCATAATCTCTCTGATCACGATTAAATTTGAATCTTTTCCTTTCTATTAGACTATCCTCAAATCGATCCAACTCCTGTTTGTACTTTTCATATGTTTTCTGAAATAATTCAGTGGTTTCATATTCTTTTAATTTAAGAGTAAGTTGCTCAATATCTCGTGAATATGTCTCTAATAGGAGGTTGTCATGTTTTAGGGTAATCTGCATCAGCTCTTTAGAGCATTTGAGGAGGGCCAATTCCCACTCTGATTTTAATTCTTGGGTAGCTAACTCATATGTGGGAAAGAGTTTAGGTCTTAAACCGCGAGGTGTGATAGTTTGTTTGATGTAATTTTCCGTGGTGGTTGCATTCCACCATATTTTGCTTTGTTTATACATTAATATTTTCAATTTATTGAGATCTTCCAACCATGGATCATTGATGCTGTTAATACTAGCATTATCTTGGTCAGGAAAAATAGATCCCAAATTATCTTTCCACTTATCACATCTTCGACTGAGTTCAGTTCTTAGGCTAAAGGTAGCCATTATCAAGGTAAGAAGGTGAAGTGGGGTTTATCAACAATTTCAAATGGTAAGACAAAGGAGGAAGTAAGAGTTGAAGTTCTCTTATTAAATAGCAATTCGGTAATAGATGGATTATAATCCAATACGCATATTGGCCAATAATAGGTTTGTGCTTAGTTATTACACCTCTTAGCAAAGATGAAAATTTGTCTAAGGTGTATTTCCAAAACAAGTTAGTTACCCAGAATATTGTATATCTATATATCTTATGTAATAATATAGATCATATATCAAGTGGTTGTATACCCACAGTTAGGGAACAAAACCTAGTTCGATTCACTGTGTAAATTCACATATCTGTGCAGGAGCTAGAATTTGAGTGAAGAACTCAATATAACATGTAATCTCAAAGGGAAAAGTGAGGAAAATGGGGGAAAAGGAAAAACCACTCCGCACTAGATAACAACCAACCTCACTCTTACATTAACTTTATTATGTGAGGGGGTGCTGAGGTCATATATATAACATAGAGGTTTGGAAAGAAAACAGAATCTTGACCTATGTAGCACTCCAGGTGTAAAGTAAATAATCAATTAATACTAATATTTTATTGGTATGCATTAAAAAGGGTATATATAAGTATACAACCTATATTTAAAAAAGCGAAGTATTTAAAAATAATAGTGTTGAAAAGAATAGAGTTAACATTTTATAACCCTGTGGTAGAGCCAATCATTAGAATACTAATAGTAAGGAAAGGTCTGCCAAGTATAGGTCCCTTTCACATGTATGTACAAATTAGGTAAGATGTAGAATAGCCAAGGAATATAAACCAGGTTATAAAATCCTATAGTATGGTAACAGCATTGCTTTCACCAAAGCACTATTCCTGTTATATCTATGTGGACTCTAAGTGGCAGCAAAACGTGAACTTCTTCCCTACAATGTTACTCCACTGGAGAATATCTCTTTGTTATAAAATGTATCTAAATCGTAATCATATTCAGTGCCTAAGTTACTAGGTATTCCCAGACAGACAAGTCATATGTGAAGTGGCCTTACTTGTTTGGAAGCCGTGTTATAGCTCCTATTCCCAATCAAATATATGTATTCCCTTATAACATATGGTAATAGTTTCAAGGAGATCACTCATTCATACAGTCCTAATTAAATAACTTAGGGCTGCGCAAGGTATGGTCAGAGTTTATTACAATATTGATTGTTAAAAGACCACTCATACACATATTCAGTTTGTTGTATCTCATTTAGCTGTCTGCATTAATGTCTCCATATAGTTTGCTTTAATAGCATGTAATCAGAGATTCCATTATTCTTGTTATTCGGGGAACACCAAATTACCCATGTTATTGCCTTGTCAGTCGTGAAATAGGTATTACTCTTGCAGCACTAATATATACTTATAAACAGAGAGATTCACCCTGACAGTAGGTTATATAGTACAGCGGCAAAGCGCCGTAATTAATATTATTATATACTTATAGGCAAAGGGATTCTCCCTAATGATGGATTATTTAGTACAGCGACAAAACGCTGCACTTAGTATTAATATGTACTTATAAAGAGAGAGATATTTTCTCTAACAGTAGGTTGTTTATTGCAGCGATAGAACGCCGTGATTAATATTGTTATGTGCTTATAAGCAAAGGGATTCTCCTTATTGATGGGTTATTTGGTTCAGCGACAGAACGCCGCACTTGATATTATTATGTACTTTTAAGCAAAGAGATTCCCCCTAACAGTGGATTGTTAGATGCAGCGGCACAACGCCGCGATTGGCCCCGCCCACTTCCGGGTTTGACGTCACCTAATGTGACGTCGGCCCGACATACGTTTCGCTTAGAAGCTTAGTCATGGAATTACTGGGTTACTAACAAGGGGTTGGTTTTATACTGCTTCAGACCAATCATTGTTTTGGAGCTACATGACGTATGTTTCTAGACTCCATTAAAACTACTAAAAGACTGTGTGACATGAAATTCGAATGCAGATACCATTGCTTACATATTTATGAGGGATGCTAAAGGATTCCAGGTATCGGTATATCTTTATTGTTGGCTATAAGTGATCTAAGTTATTGTAAGTTTTATTCTAAACATCCATAGAAAAATATATATAAATGAAGTGCATTACTGATTGCCTAGGGTAGACAGTGACCTTATATATTACTAAAAATAAAAACCAAAATTAGAATCAAAAATAACAAAAATAACTGGTAACCTTTATATACCATGTGCTTCAAAATGATTATGAATTTTTTAAAAATATATATACATATTTGAATTGTTTATATTATGTTGTTCATAATATATTATTATATCTCTTTATTTTTTATTTATTTGTTGTGTTATTGTTTTTGATATTTTATATTTTTATGTTATTTTATTATTATTTTTTATTATTTATTTGTTATTTTAGTGATATTTTTATTTATTTCTTATATTTGTTTATATTTATTTATATTTTTATTTTTATTTTTGGTTATTTTTTATTTTTTATATATATAAACTTCATTTTATTAATTTTATTAATTCATGTTTTATATTATTTGTTATTATTTATTCATTAACATATTCTTATTTCAAAAATAAAGATGTACAATAGCCACTTTGTGTATTTTTGTTTATTGTTTAGTTTCTTCTTTGTGAGTCAAGTGAATACGGGAAGAGAAAAAAGAGAGATGTGTATAGTGATACATAGATATACTTTATTAGTGATCGATTAGGAATCTCCTTAAATTAAGAGAGAAAGAAAAGAAAGAAGAAAATCTCTCAAGTGCCTATTCCATTGCCTTATTTTGTGGCAACCACACTAAAACCTGGCGCAATCCAATGTTTAAATACTGAGTTGATGATGCCATCTTTAGAAATATGTGTAGGGCCATGTACCAATGCTGCCATCATAGGGTACAATACTCGAGGTAAGCAACATTTTTCTGACGTGGCCCAAATGTCATTTATTACTTTTGCTCCTCTAATTATTATTATTAATATAATCTCCCACTCTTTCTGTTCTGCTTAGGAGGACTGTTTTTGCAATTTCCTTAGTAGTTGCAAATCAACTGGTTTCCCCTTGTCTTGGACATTTACATAGTTAATGCTGACTGGTATTAATGCAGCTTCTTTTGCAGCTTTATCTGCAAGTCTATTACCTTTAACGTCAACTGTTTGTTCTCTTGTGTGTGCTTTTATTTTGAGTATAGCGACCTGCTTTGGTGCAGCCAGTGCATCAAACAATGTTTTTATGAGGCCTGCATGTTTTATTGGCTTGCCATTTACCCCCAGGAAGTTTCGGCTACGCCATATGGGGCCAAAATCATGTGCTACCCCAAAAGCATACCTGGAGTCTGTGTATATATTAGCTCTCTGCCCTTCAGCCATAATACAGGCATCTATCAAGGCCTGAAGTTCTGCTTCTTGTGCTGATTGCCCTGGGCTTAGAGCCTCTTGGACGAGTATTTGCTGTTCAGTAGTTACAGCATACCCTGTTGTGGGTTGCCCCTCGTGGTAGTATCTGGAACCATCTACAAATAAAATCATATCAGGATTTGCTAGTGGCTCTTCAAACACATTGGGGAGCCCTTGATGCTCAGAATCCATCAAAGCTAAACAGTCATGAGAAAAATTTGTAGTGTGATTTGAGCCCTGCGCATTAAACTCCTCACTGAAGTCATCATGCTCATCATTATGGGCTACTTTCCAGACTACTACTCCCCTCTTTTAAATCCTCTTCCTCATCCTGTGGTAACAGGGTGGCTGGATGTTAAAACTGTACATCTTCTTGATGGTGAGGTTACTTGGGCTTAATAGTGCAACCTCATATTTTGTCAGTCTGGCAGTTGACAAATGTTTGGTTTTAGCTTGATTTAAAATTTCTGTTACTGCATGCGGTACTTGTAATGTGCAGGGAATGGTCTAACACTATATCCCCCACTTTGTCTTTTAGTAGAGCAGCCGCCGCCACTGCTCTTATACATGAAGCTTATCCTCTGATCACAGGATCTAGTTTTCCTGAGTAATACCCCAAAGGCCGTTGTTTACCACCATGCTCTTGCGTTAATACACTTTGTGCAAAGCCCTTCTGCTCATGACAGAATAATACAAAGGGTTTATCATAATTTGACATGGCATTACTTTCTTTCAAACCATCTGATATAAAATTTGGTTAAAAAAACAAAACAAAAATAAATGTAAACACTATTTCATATTCAACTATGTTAGTCCATTTCTGCTTTTCCCTTTAAAAACATCTTCTCACCTTCTTCGACATACAGAAAAACCACCTAGTTCATGCATTTGCTATGCGAATAGCCCATAAACTCAAATATCTCTTTCCAAAACAAGGTAATCATTACTCAGCAGAGTCTACGTTCTTTAAATCCTTCATTAGTTTATACTTATGTTTGTTGTGGCTGTTGACCAAAATATATTGCAAACTTCTATTCATTGGAAGTTGGATGAATGCAATTTGGATTGCCTAAATGGTCTTTTTTGCTGGAGATCCGTGAAGAAAAAACTTTTGCATAGAGATTAACATTTATTCACTAGGAATTACAGTAACTGTTATTAATTCACATTGAACAGCTGCTAATACGACACTTGTTTAAAAGTTTCTCTTTGTAGCTTAACTGTGACGCTATGCGTTCCCATGCAATGAAAAACTGATTTCCTCAAAGGGGCAGTCCCTAATCTCACAAACAGGGAATGTCAAAAGTGACGAGACCTGGGCGAGTGTTCAAAGCCACTCCTTTCTCATCATCTCTTTGTAAACCAAATATTCACACATATTTTCAGATTCTGTGATTTCCATGTTTAAAATACAAATATATATTCACAATTCTCGCTCACAGACGACATTTTATCTCGTAACATTTCTTCATGGGCAGAACAAACCCTCCTGATTTCTGAGAACATTTATCAGCGCCATTTTACACAGATAAAAACAGCTTGTAATATCTCTCCATGTAAAGCTCACTCCCACAATTCTCAACTTCATTAAAGAGAAAGCTATTTTTCTCAAAAAAAAACAAACAAAATTACTTTGTTCAAATACAGAAACGCTTGTTCGACCCCAGCCAACTTTGTTCTGAAACCAGTAATAATAGTGATAATGTACATTATTTAAAGTCTTGTGACGGACCAAAGATTTAAAACTTCTTTGCATCTCTTCAAAAGCATTACATTTGCCAACTGTACAGCTTTTTCAACCTTGAACATGTCTCTTAATACGGTCAAGACAGACGAACACGGATCTCCCTCACACGCAGTAAGGCGGAGATAAAACTCACATACAGAGAAAGAAAACTTAACTGCTATTTTCCAGCCTACTGCTGTGGAACTACAAGTCCCAGCATTAGACTAAATACACATTAGCTTCAACATGTTACTATCAATCAGCACTCCGGACATATTTTTTCCTCTTGAAATATTGAAGCAATGTACATACATTTTCAGATAACAAAAAAAACAGCGTGCCTCTTATCTCAACACTGAAATATTTTACACAGAATAAGGGAGGGGCACATCTCACTCTTTTAAGCTGCGCAACATCAAACATACATTTTTAGTACACAACCTACTTCATTCATTGTTTTATTCATTATATCATTTAGCTTGTGATACATTGTTCAAGATAACCTTCTTTTAATGACTGCTTGTGATGTCCTTTAATAAATTTTTTCCCATTTGTCTGCTTTTAATGTCATTTGCTTAGGAAATCCTGCCGCCTTAAAAACTTTTTCCATGCCTGTAGTGAGGGAGCTACCCCCATGCTTGTAAGCATATTCCCAGGGGGTATACCCCCAATAATTTTCTGAATCCTCATTGGTCCTAGACTCTTAATTTCCCACGTCTGGGTACACCTTATGTCTTTACTCTTAGCGGACCGTCAGATAATTATATCTTTATCTTTATTGTTTATATAAAGGCAGGATTACCAGGGGGACAACAAATCTGTGGGGTTTAATCCTCTTCAGATGTTGCAGACTATCTTTATGCAAAGTACAAAGAATAATATTGCTATTATGCAGCAAAATATTATCATTCCTTCCAAGCAATCTGGAAATATCCACTTTATAATTTCTGTACATATCTCTTGCAATAGTTGCCTTTAGTTGTTTGTGGTGTTGTTTTAAACAACTTTTGCCACTTGTCTAACTTTAGTGTGCCTGTTTCTGGAAAACCTGCTGCTTTAAAAACTTTATCCATGCCCTTTATGAGGGGTGAACCCCCTCTCTTTTTGGCATATTCCAGGGAGTGTAACCCCAGTAAGACTCTTCCTTATGCCCGGTTTCAGACCCTTTATTGCCCATAATGAGCAGCGACTGGATGGTCTCTTTACAGAACCATCTGCTTTTGAGTCTTACAACTGTATGTTTTTTAAAACTGCTTTATCTACAAGGAGATAACAGGTCAGTGGCACTACGTCCTTTAGTTGTTTGTGGTGTTGTTTTAACAACTTTTGCCACTTGTCTATTTTAGTGTGCCTGTTTCTGGAAAACCTGCTGCTTTAAAAACTTTATCCATGCCTTTATGAGTGGTGAACCCTCTCTCCTTTTGGCATATTCCAGGGAAGTGTAACCCCAGTAAGACTCTTCCTTATGCCCGGTTCCAGACCCTTTATGCCCACAATGAGTGACTGGATAGTCTCTTTACAGAACCGTCTGCTTTTGATTATTACAACTGTATGTTTTTAAACTGCTTTATCTACCAAGGAGATAACAGGTCAGTGGCACTACGTCCCTCTCTTAATATTTAGAAATATTTTAATCAACAGGGCAATGAATAATTTTGCAAGTATACAACAGAGTACTATTATCCCTTCTGTACATTCAATTTTCATTTGACATGACTCTTACATTTCTTATCAAGTACTTTAAACATGCAATTTCAACAAAATTTTTACTTTATATAACCTCGTATAGGGGTTATACTGGTCCAGAGCTTGGGATCTTCGGTCAATCCAGACGAGTTACCCCCGGACTTGTTACCTACCCCACTTCCACAAGGACAGAGCTCTAAGAGTAAAAATAAAGCTTTTACTCACCATATGGATTTTGTCCTCTGTCCTTGGGGAGGAGGTGGTCCCATGTGCCGGAGGGTCTGGATGTATTGAAGATCGCGGACGAGCCCCCACTGAAACTGTCAGAGTTACACCCCAATAGTGTAACTTATCAGCTCTGGTACCTGTGCAACAAATGGGTTATCGATCGATAGGAAAGAGACACACTCAGGTCTTTGCAGGGCTGAATGAGAATCAATTCTGACCCGCCCTATAGTCAGAATGCTTTATTTATACATGAAAAGTGTGCTCGCAGGGTACATTCGTTATCTAGAAATTGTTGCATGTTCTCAGAAGTTAATTTAACATAGTATCAGCAGAAGAGTCTATACATCTTTTTGTTTAGTCACTGCTCAAAATGTCAAGGCCTGTAACTGCTTATCTTCAAGGACAGTCCATTGCCTTTCGTCTTCACCACGGGCTCTGGGCGTATTGTCAAACAGATGTTCCTTTCTGATATCTGGATTGTTTGACATATAGCTCAGCATATTTACATAAGAATAAAACAGAAAAAAACTTGTGTCAATATCATATTCAGGAAAACTAAGAAAGCAGCTTTATTTTATAAGTTTGATCAATATATGGTACTTTTTACCATATTGACTTTTACATGTGTAACAAGAAAACCATCTTTCTAAAAGTTCTAGTAAGGAAAATGAAAACTTGTCATTATTGAAAAGAACTAGACTCATGCCTTTTTTCTTAGCAGATCATGGAGCCCAAGGATAGATTTCTAACACCAGCACCCAGAGGACACAATTACAAATCTCATTCCTCCATAGGAGCCCAGAGGTTCTCAGTATACTGCCATCTGAGCAAACTAGTATTACAGACATTCTTACTACTGGTAGGTTTGGTACTAGTGGGTTTTTTGCTACTTCTCAGAATAACGAGAAGGACAGGTGGGTCAAATGCAACACAAAATAAGAAATTCCCAAAGATCTAATTCTACTAACCAGATAGAGCTTTTGATAGTAGAATGTAAGGAAGGGAAAATCCTAGAGCCCTACTCTAATTACAGCTTTGTAGAGGGGTCAATGGTATTTTGTATGGGTTTTGGTGATATGATTATGCTGGGGATTAGGTCCGCCACAATACCCCCAAAGAAAATATGTCTGTGCTAATCAACATGATCTACATACACTCTGCCTTAAAGTATATAACATCATAAGAATATTGAATTAGTGGCAACTAAATCTGTCAGGTGGATACCAAAGAATCCTCATTTACCACCCTTTTAGAAAACCATATAATGTAACAGAGGTACTGTGTACAAAAGCAAGGAGTACTAGACCCAAAAGATACTACAGGGGAGAATATGATGGGTGGTATATTCTAAAAGCCACCTTCATAAGATCTAACGCTCAGGATAGTCTGCGTGTTCGAACAAATTTTGATAGACCTTTTCTAATTATAGGTACCATAAAGGGATACTGCATGTTGAGAGATTCCCATTGTTAATCACACGAGAATCCAAATATACCCAAGGTCACGTTCCCACAGATTTATTTACAAACTAGTGTTATGATAATGAACTTGAACTGTAGTAGCACAGGCAAAAACTATGTGGAATAACAACCATGGGCCAGTAGACATGGAAGGCTTGTACAGAGCTGCCATTTTGAAAATTAGAACAGATGCCAAAAATCAGAAGTACATCCAGGTAGAGGGATCACCATCTATACAGTATTTTATATAACAATTATGATAGATAAGTGTGTACCAGAAGTTGCTGGATACTATTTTATTACATATGCCCATTGGGAACCAGACAGGCAAATGGTTATGTTAGATCTAAACCCCAGGAGGTGGGATATAGTATGTAATGGCATTGATACACCGGTAATTGATGTATGGATGGATGGTACCCCTATGACCAAGGAGTACAGGAACTGATATGTGTCTGTTGACTGGAAGGACCTAGTGGCAGAGATATTAACTTTGATATCAACATTGACGGACCTTTTAAATGGCCATTCTGTGAGATAGCATATGAAGGGTGTTGGACATTCTCTCAGTGGATTTATCTCTCCAAAACAAAACCTGTTAAATATCTCTCCTTACAACCAGGGGATAATGACCAGTGATTTAAAGGGAGAGGACAAGTATGTGTGGCTGTAGTCAGAATACCTTATGAAACAGAAGTCTTAGAACCAGTCAGGCTACATTTTGATGACTGTAACATCCCTATTTATAACATAGCAGATGTGATAGTGACCCAATTATCATCTCCATGGATGATAATAACCAACGTCAAATTTATGCTATACACGTGGAGAATTTCAGTAGAGTGTTTTCAGAGAAGATCGTTGGGATCACAGATGTAAGGAACTAATGAGGAATCAACTAGATATGTCAAAGGGGATGGGTAGAATCTGGACGAGAAACAAGTAGAGATAACTGGAGACTTAGAAAAGATAGGGGAAGTGCAATGTCATTGCAACCGCTATTGGAGGAGGTGTAATGGGAATAGGTACACTGAATACTATGGATTTAGAGGTTTCTGAGGAATAAACTTGGGAGCCTGGCACAACATACAGGAGATGGTATAAGTACTCAACTCGATGTAAATCATATCCTTGGGAACTTACAAAATGCTCATGCCACTACCTCTCTATCTGTAGCCCTTCGGGGAAAAATTTAGAGGGGTTGGTGTTGGGTCTCATTGGAGAACAAGATAGAGCTCAATTGGCTCTGGCATGTATACAGGTTCAGAGTGAACTCTCAGAAAATCTAAAACACATAGTGTCATCTCTCCATAATGGTCACTATCCATTCGACCTTAGACAGAGGATAATGCAATTTGTCCCTGACTTTACATTGAATCATACAAACTGGGTGGCTCACATAGTGGCATGGTTGCCTGAATCTGACCTGTACTGCTTCCTCTCTAGCTCCTGTTTCTGGTAGAGGAGAGGAAGGGGTACACTGCAATAAATTTAGGTATTCTGATGCCAGGGGATAAAATACTCCATCCACGTCTCCAATCTGACACGTTAACATATGAAGGGTCATATTCATATCTATTTGACACGGATTTGCTGTTGGAGACGAGACGAAACCATATTGTGTCAAGGGAATCATTATAGAGTACTCAGACAACAGTGCTGGGATACTGAAGGATCATGTTTGATGGATATCACTCCCAAAGCTATCATCTATATTTAAAATATTTGGGTCAAGGTTACTGGTGCTGGTATCAATTCCCAAAATGTTCTTGTATACGCTACTAACTGCACCCAAATAGGAAATCTCCTCTGGGAAGCATATTGTACTCTTATTCCCACTCTAGGTATCGATTGTAGCAGACGAGATGGAAAGAACATCAGTGGACCCAAGAGAAGCAACTAAATATTCGCCCAGATACTCCTGTGAGGCTCAGAAAATTCCACTTGGTTTCGGGACAGAGCTTAAGAACTGTCTGCTCGACTTCAGGAAGGAGGACAACATCTTGGAGAAACTCAAGGAGACGGAGAGAAAAAAGCGACCATCAAGCTGGAGCGTGTTGCCATCAAACTCTCAAAATCCTGCATGCCTTAGAGAAACACGCCAAAGTATTGTGGTGGGAAAGCATATTTGGTTACAGTCCAAAAGCAACATCATTTTTCAATGCCTCATACATCCATTATAGTTTTCATTTTGCTGATAGTATATTGTATATATTGTACTATTGGGTTGTCTGCAGAAAGATAAAAAGAATGACTAAAGAACTTAAAGACACTGTAAAGCTATACAAAGAAGAACAACGTATAAGGACTAGAAGACAACAAATGTCCAACTATTAAGGGAGGGGGTTTATTGACTGTTATGGACTATTTCATACATTATTGCAGTAACCAAATACATTGAAGATTTTTGTTATGCGCCACCAGACACAACAAGATACTCATTTTTTTTTTATGGACTTCACTAAGTGCAAGATTAGTTATTTTTATAGAATATCACTTGGGAGAGGGGATACTTTTTCCACTATGAATCTCTTAGGGGCTTTTCCTGGGATGTTGTCAATTGCATAAAGGTTTTTTATCTCCTTCATAGTAGGAAAAGGACAAGTGAGAGTCGGTGATCATTGGGGTCCCTCTCTCTCTCTCTTCCTGGATTCTTATCAATCTGGACTTGACTCTAATAGAACGTTCAAAGTCTTTGCTAACCTTCAAACAGAAAATCATTTACATCTGATTTTGCTCGAAAATTCATATACAGAACTTGTGAATAGACTTAGTTATAACTTGAAAAAGGACTCTGCTAACCTTGGAATAGAGAAATCATTAACAATGAATTTTATTCCAATGCTTCAGGACTTTAAACAAGATCTATAACTAAACAAGTATTACTCAAGGACTCTTCCCAAGATATCTAGTTATGGACTTTCTCAAGGATTTTGATTGTGAACTTTTGAAGATTACCAACCGTTCTTGTGGACTTACTTTGAAATTGATGATTTGTTTTTGTGTGTTCCTTTAAAGTGTATTTTTGTGTGTTCTTTTAAAGTGTCTTATAATGTTGTTTTTGTTACTACAGAAGTATATAATAGTACAAAATACACTTAGATAGAGACAATTGATTTTAAGTAAACCTTCTAACTCGTAGTGTCGGATTACCGTCAACAGGTGGAATGTGAAGGAGCTCTTATGTTGCCGCTGATGACGCAGTCGGGGTGGGTGGACTTTGAGCAATGCATAATGGTCACTAGCATTCCACTGCTGTTTACATGCGCCAAACTTATGCGCAGATTAAGATATGAACTGGCTGAAAGCCAGAGCATTTCAACCAAAGAAATTGTCTCTCATATGTGACTCCACAGTAAGTTAGGTTCAAATAAAGGAAAAACATGTGCTCACAAGACAGGAAGTAAAACACAGAGCAGTGAGTCATCATTGCAGGCAGTGTCCAGTCCCCCACCTGAAGCAATGCATTCTGGGTAAAGGTTTATAAGCCAGTGAAGCAGGCAAAACAGTTCTCTTTTGACCACACCACATACACACATGGATGTTGGGACATTTCTTTCAACTGGAGCCTAAGGGACACACAATCCACAGTAAGCTTATACCCTATCTGTCTGCATCTCTGCCTACATCTTATATGTCCATATATTTCTATTAACTTTCCTTGCTTGCATGAATTTCTATTAACTTTCCTCTGAATCTTTATCTGTTTATTTATCTTATATGTATTCTGCCTGCAACTTATAATATACTTTGCTTGCACATATATGTAAAGTTTATATCTAGTTTTATTAACTTTCTGAATCTTTAAGTAATCTTTTCACACATGCTTTACAAAAGCTAACTTCTTCCGCATCTCAGGAATGCTTACTATTTACACTACAATGTACTCTATCTTCCTCCCCCCCATCTCTTTTTCTCTCTCTATGCTTGACCTGTATTATCCTTTAGGTCTGACAACATGTTACACACACATACACTATGCAACATTCCTATATCACTCTCTCATTTATCTCATATCTTTCTTTCTCTCTCATTTAATCTTTCTTTATCTACCACTTAAACACATCCTTTCTCTTGTTGCATCTAAACACACTACACAAAAGAGCAATACTGACCATACACTCATATACATTTCTGTCTTACAGCATATACACTAGTACATATATATATATATATATATATATATATATATATATATATATATATATATACACACACAACAGAATAGGATATTATATACTTACTTCTGAAGTTTTAAGTTTTAACATCATGTCTGATGAATATATAATGTATTATCTGTATTGTATATATACATTTATGTATTGTATGTTTGATTATCTTTGTAAAGTAAAAGCCTTGTATCTTTATGTCTGTTTTGTATGTTTAGATAACTGTAATGAATAGGATGAATGGATGTTTATATAGATAATGCAGTATAGTGAGGTAATTGATAGATTGGTATTTATTTAGCAATTAACAATGGTGGGCTATCTGACGTGGACGTCAATAGATGTGTAATACTAATGTTAGTCGTTCTTACTGATTTCTAGTTGGGATGCGCAAACATAACAACTGGGATGCCTTGTTTATGGTTGGCATGGTACAAGGCGAAAGCTCAAAAGGTTGTGTGAAATAATGCCTCTAAAGTACATCTGAGATGTCACGCGTGCGTATTATTCGACAGGACTAAAATAGCGAAAAAGATGCAAATTGCATTATATCCCAATAATTAATGAGATTAGTTATTAATAAGATCAAAGGCATTGTATCATTATTATGGTGGAACAGGGAGCAGTGTTGCTGGGAGATTTTTTTCTGTGTGTTTATATGACCCAAGAGGGGCATGAAGATTACAACTCAACTGTAATGGGCCCAATGTAGCCCTAACATCCCAAATATGATTGCCAAAACCCATCTTGGGGTGGCAGATGATAGCCTCCATCTAACATTGTTACTCCATGGCTTCTCAATATATTCTAGTGAGAAGTGTTCCACAGTTTTCGATGGGAAAAGACTGGATGGGAGTCACTAAGAAGGATACAGGGAAAGTCAAGGATTCATCCACCCAAGCAGCGTTCAAACTAATTTTATTACAACTTTGCACCTTCTCCTGCTGTGCTGACAGATATTCAGTCTCTACAGGACTGCAAACAATATGCCTTGCAGGACAAAGCCCTAGCGATTCCTTCATTACAAAATAAGGGAGAATTGGAGGAAATACTGCTTTACCTAAAACACTACCAATCAAGCAGAATCTTCAGTCTCTCTCAACAAAGGAAGTCATGCACTCTTTAGAATTTAGGATCCAGGAAGTGGTACAATGCCAAGTTACACTGCTGGATTTGGATCTTGTACAAGCTACCGATAGTTTGGCTTCCTGGAAGAGTCATGAAATGCAACAGAATTCTGTATAAGCGAATTACAAGAAATGTTTGACCACCAGGCTAAATATTTAATAGAGACTCACAGGTGTCTAGATTACCTAGACAGCAGAGGTCACCACAACAATCTGAGGGTGAGAAGTATCCCAGAATATGTCCCTCCTCAGGTTATTGTGCATGGTCTTACAAAGATATTCAATGAGCTCCTTGACAATGACCCAGATATTAAGATTTTCTTTGATAGGCACATAAGGCTCTTAGACCATCAGGATTTCAATCAGAGAGACCCTGGAACATTATCTGCATTACTTCACGGTCAAAGAAGATATTCTGAGAAAGGCAAGCAAAGTGGTGGAAATAGAATTTAATGGTCACAAACTGCAGTTATTTCAGGACCTGTCCTGAAATACTCTTGAACAATTCACATTCGAGCTTAAAACAACAAAACATTAAATTCTGTTGGGACTTCCCAAGTGTTCTGGAGTCTTACAATGGCAGCCTTATCATCCTTAAAGGCCACAAGTATCTGAGATCTTTCTGTGAGAGTCTGGATATTTCAATTGCCCAACTTCTTGACGTTTGGCATCTACAAAATCAGACCCACCCAAAGCTCCTAGATGGAAGGAATAGCAAACTGACAGTAAAAGAAGACACTGGCCAGCAACAACCTCAGATGTACAAACAGATACCCAACATCGTTGTCAAGATAATTTCTTCCAATTCATTATGTTTGGTTTGTGAAGGGCTCTTAACCCTTGTCTACTAAAGCCATCACTGACTCTACTTTTAGAGGATCATATCTGTTAGCTCTTTGAAGACTTTACTTTTGTGGGTCATTCCACATCAGATCACCCCAAAAAACATTAAATTTCCACCACCCATCTCAGATTTTTATGAAATTTTTTTAGTTAAGAGAGGTTGTCAAAACAACTATTTCTGCCAAATATCTCGACTGTCTGACAATTAGTTGATTAAATATTGATTTTTCAATTTATTAAATATTTTACTAATCGCGGCTTCTTTATTCAGTTTATTTGAAGTATCACGGGTGTTTATTAAGGAATCGACACAAAATTTGGACCCCTAAAGTAACTCTTCCTCCCGAATCCAAAAATCCAAACCAAATTACTTTATCTGCCTCATGTTTTGCGTTACAGCAAAAAAGCACGTTTTTTAAATATAATTAAAAATGCTAGATTCAATTGACATTAGGGATCCCATTTTTTGGGGGGTATTTAAAAAAGGTATAAATTACTACAACAAAAAAAATCAGCTGGGTACTCTCTTTCATAGTGGAGGAAAAAAAAAATAATGAAGTTGATGCTCGATTACTGCTGTACAGCATACATAATTTACACATACCAAAAAAGTGAACTAAACTGAGGCAATGAGATAAAACTCCTGTACAGGAAATGAAATAAACAGAAACTGATGGGAAGGGGATTCCCTTTAGAGAGACCAAAACTGAAACTTTCCAGAGAAAGAGAGAGGGAGAAACAGAAAGAGTCAATCATGGCAGCTGCTCATTTGGTAGTCTTTTAAATACGGACTGCCATATTACTATTAACTCAAAAAACATTGGATTACATAGCTGGGACCACTTTACAGATGAAGAAAAAGAACTTTTGATTCTGAGAACTGAAGTTTCAAATGCAGTAACCAATGATCCTTCTACCATCATGAAATGCTTCTGCTGCTAAGATATGAAGAATTTCAGAAAACATGCTGTAATCCTTTCTTGTCTCACAAAAAAGGAGCCAGAAAGTTATGTTACTGAAGTGGACCAAAGAACATGGTGACTGTCAGCTTGTTGTATATTTTAAGCAAGATGATTGTGACACTTCAAACTGTGTGAGCCTGTGCGTTATTAGCAATACCCATCACCATGTAGCTATAACTGTGCATGCCTTCATTACAGTAGTTATGAAACACTTAGCAATACTATTGACAAAATTGGAGTATGTCTACTACTTTAGTGATGGTGCTAGTGCACAATACAAGAACTGCAAAAACATTTTTAATTTATGCTTCAAAATGGATGACTTCAACATTCAAGCAGAATGAAATTGTTTGCCACATCTCATGCTAAGAGTCCATGTGATGGAATTGGAGGGACAGTTAAACGTCTAGCCACACGCACCAGTCTGCAGGCAGTGGAAACCCATCACATCTTGACACCTTTGGACCTGGGCAAATAAAAATGTACATGGCATAAAGTTTTTTTTACGTGTCACAAAACGAAATACAAGACTGCAAAACCAAGCTGCATAGCTGTCTAGAAATGGCAAACACTGTGGCAGGAATAAGTTCTCATCACAGATTTTGGCCTATTAGTAATGATGAGCTACACAAATATTGATTGTCATCAGATGACATAAAGACAGGAGGAACCAAAGTTAGTGTCACTATGACCACAGTCATAGTGTATCATAGTGAATATTGTATCACAAATAGAGTAGTTTATCATTGTTACTTCCTTCCCCTTACTTTGCTTAGTATCGTGCTTCTGACATTATGTACTTTCATGAATAGACCTCTTTACTTATTATTGTACAAACTGAGGTACAGTGAACTTTATAGGGTATGTGCCAACATGTTTACCCTAAAACCTAAATCTACTGTTGATTGGTTGATCATGGGTCACTCTCTCTTCACCCCAGTGTCCTCAAAAGCGGAATGTTTTTTTTTACTATGTGTTATGATTATTTTAAAAAATGTTTGTATTATCTCTTTTACAAAATGCTCTCCTTCCCCTCTTCTTTACCCATGATTGTTTGACATCAGACCTTGGAGGTCAGAGAAGAGGCTTGGCTGACATGGATGACATTAGCTTGACGTCCCGGAATGGATAAGTGAACAATTTTATCAAAGTACGTCATGGGTTTTAAAATTCCAGAAAAGTGCTCATATCTGCTTCACATCTTACACCCTGAGAGGGTTGATGTTGCCATCATCCAGGAGAAGCATTTTAAAAAGGCTGTGACTCCTACCATGAGTAATTATACTACACATCGCATTCTTCAGCAATAACTCTAAAAAAATCTAGGAGAGAAGCAATCTATTACCTAACAGACAGACCTACAGGAGATCCAATTTGGATATGGACAGTCCTTCTGTTCGTATCCGAAGCCATAATTTTTGATTAGAGGTTTTCCACAGTGAAACTTTACTCCCTAAACCAGGATCATCCAGTAATCATTACTGGAGCGCTAGAACAAATTGAGGATAAGTTAGAAGGAACCACAACAGTACAAAAACAATCTGGGAAGCACAAATGCCTGACTATGGACCTCAACTAGGCATTGGGTCCACAGTCTGACAGTAGTGTCAAATATGATACCATCCTGTGGAAAGTAATATATATAACAATTGTAGAAAGATACAGTCATTCTTTTACTTGCCATCCCTGGTCTCTCATTTCCTACATATATTTTTACTCATTCACATTCATTTTAACAAGGCTGAAGTTAGCTTCTTATTTGGCCAGCTTCTTATTCACTTTTTATTCCTGCTCCAGCTTCTTACTCCAAAAACTTTATTTTTAAAGGATGAAATCAAGTTTGATCACTGATTTCACATTAGATTAACACCAAGGTTGGTCACTTACAAAAATTTCAATAGTATTTAACCTGGCCCAATATGGGTTATGGCTTGAAATCTGGTGGCAAAGTGGGCAAAGTCACCATATTTTACTATTTTGAATAAGAAGTAGTTTTGCAAGGGTTAAATGCCGTTGGACCACAAATTTGATAGTGAGAATCAACACAGGATGGTCACTTACAAATAAACCACTTGTCTCTTTCCAGGCACAACAACATTTTGGGCATTAAATCAGATGGCAAAGCGGGCTCAGATAGCATTTTGATGATTTATTAATAAATAGCTGTAGTTCTGCAAGCGTTGATGTTTTTATTAAAACATTGCAAGAAAAATAAATCCCATTGCACTTTGTCCAAAATAAAATAGACATACAACATCAAAGGGTTTAAAGGACCAATAGGAATGAAACTTCACATATCATCACCCAACATCCAATTCTACTACAATCCCTCCACAAAAACTATTGCATCACTTCACAAATAAGATAACTATATATACAAAAATCTAATAGTGAATGAACACGAGAGCTAGCCAAAAATTCTGAGACTGACGGATCCTAGCTGCCACTTAGGAGGGTCTCAACCCTCGCCACAATCTATTCCAGCTCACAGCAACCTTATTTTCCAAACTTTGTGCAGAACACTATCCACCACCACACTACAGGGAAGGATTTTGCCCCTTATAGACACTAAACACCATGCATGCCACATATAAATTCTAACAAATGAACTAACTAAAAAAAACGAGTGCTTAAATCAAAATTTACATACCTTTTGAGTGCTTCATACACCCAGTCATGGTGACTAAGCCCTGAAAGACATGGAAGGCATCGGACACTCCCTTTTAAGTCTCTATAATGAAAGGACAGTGAAGCAAGAAGTGGTCCATTGTCTCCACCTCTCCATGACATTCCTCCTGTGGACAACCACTATCATTGACAGCTCTATGCTTAAGGTTTTCCTTAATTTAAACCCTCCCATAAAACGAAAGCCAAATGAGATCTCAAAACTTTGAAGAATCCGCTTGGAATGCATCAAAGTCAGACCATTCAAGCACTTATCACCTGGGCAATCCTTAAGTAACTGGGGCACATCAAATTGAGTATGCAAAAATCTCCTCTCCAACACCCTCCTAGAGGAGTTTTTTGCCTCACCCATTCTGATTTGCCATTTCCTTGTCACCGTCAAACCATGAACCACATAGGTTGGGAGGTGACCATGCTTAACTTAAAGTTTTTATACAGGACCCCCATCCAACCATCTGTTGAGAAAGGAGTGCATCCAAATGTGAAAGCCAACTACCCACCAAAAGATACTCCTGAGACAAAGCTTCGAGAAGGCAGTACTGAATAACAGCACTGGGTTTACCATTCCCAGACCCACCCTACCTTTTACACAAAGAGATCAGCCTGCCTTACCCCAACCTTTGCCCTAGTCCTCTGCACTTTGGGCCTCAGAACCATCTCCCTATCAGGAGTACTCACAATTTCTCCATCCTCTTCATCACTTGACAATCTGTTGGCCAGAACAACCATATTAGGGGAACTCAGACCTGCCCTACTCCCTTTCTGCTTTCTAACCGCGTTCCAACTTACACCTTCTTCCATATCCTTCTTCCCTCTTTCCCTACTAGTTCTAGGCTGGGTCAAACCCACCATCGATCTTGGCTAGAGATGAGCGGGCTCGGATTTCGGTAATCTGAGCCCACCCGAACAGTGCAGATCCGACGAGATCCGAGCACTGTTCGGGAACTTCCGGGCGGCAAATGAAGCCAAACCGAGGCTATGACATCCAAGTCTCGCGTCGGATCTCGCGAGACTCGGATGTCATAAATTCACCGCTCGCGGCCGCCATCTTCCTTCTGGCTGCAATCACTCGTGAGGGAGGTTGTAGTTAGGGAGCTCCTGTCCTGCTTTTCAGTTTAGTGTTGCTTTGTGCTTTGTCCAGTGCTCTGTTCTGCTGAGTCTAGTGGTGCTTTGTCCAGTGCTCTGTCCTGCTGAGTCCAGTGGTGCTGTGTCCTGTGCTCTGTCCTGCTGAGTCCAGTGGTGCTGCCTGTGTCCTGTGCTCTGTTCTGCTAAGGGCATTGTTATTTCCAAATTATCCAAAAGTTCTAAAAAAAATAAAAAAAAATTATAAAAAACTTACAAAAAAATAATTAAAAAAAATATAAAAAAATTATCCAAAAATATTTGAAAAAAAATATAAAAAAATTAGTTAAAAAATACTAGGCACTGCTATTTAAAAGTCAAACTACGTTCACTGTTGCTGCTGTACCAAAAAATACTAGGTACTGCTATTTAAAAGTCAAACTACGTTCACTGTTGCTGCTGTACCCAAAAATACTAGGTACTGCTATTTAAAAGTCAAACTACGTTCACTGTTGCTGCTGTACCAAAAAATAGGTACTGCTGTATAACTCCAATCCAGTGGTACTCTCCTGTGCCGCAGATAATTTGTAAAGGCTTTGCAGAGTGTGTGTGGTTTAGGGGTACGCTCTCTTGTGCTGCATATAATGGAGTACAAAAATTTGGAGGATAAAGTAGGGAAAGATCAAGACCCACTTCCTCCTAATGCTGAAGCTGCTGCCACTAGTCATGACATAGACGATGAAATGCCATCAACGTCATCTGGCAAGGGCGATGCCCAATCTCCTAGTAGAGGGCATGTAAAATCCAAAAACCTAAAGTTCACTAAAATTAGCAAAAAAAGAAAATTGAAAACATCCGAGGAGAAACGTAAACTTGCCAATATGCCATTTACGACACGGAGTGGCAAGGAACGGTTAGGCCCTGGCCCGTGTTCAGGACTAGTGGTTCAGCTTCACCCAGGGATCTAAGCCCTCCTCCTCCCCCCCCCTTGACCTTCCCATCACTGTACGGGAAGAGGTGACTCCATCCACCATTTGCAGCACACCCTCTACATATGCTGGAAGGATCACCCACAGTGTAGATCCAGATTTGGATAATCAAGGTGTCAATGTTGTACACCGGGAGGAGGCTATTGATGTAGCTGGCGCTTAAGGGAGAAACTTGACGAGGAGGATGCTGATGTGGTTATTTTAAATGAGACACCAGGGGGGGAAAAAGTTGATGTCCATGGGATGAAAAAGCCCATTGTCATGCCTGGTCAGAAGACCAAGAAATGCACCTCTTTTGTCTGGAGGTATTTTTATCCCAATCCGGATAACAAATGTATGGCCATATGTAGCTTATGTAAAGCTCAAATAAGCAGGGGTAAGGATCTTGGCCACCTAGGGACATCCTCCCTTATACGTCACCTGAATAACCTTCATTGTTCAGTGATTAGTTCAGGAACTGGGGCTAGGACCATCATCAGTCCAGGGACACCTAAATCCCTTGGTCCTGTTGGATACACACCACCAACACCCTCCTCGTCAACTTCCTCCACGATCTCCATCAGATTTAGTCCTGCAGGCCATGTCACCAGCCAGACTGAGTCCTCTTCAATCCGGGATTCATCCGAGGAATCCTGCACCGGTACGCCTACTACTGCCGCTGCTGCTATTGCTGCTGGTAGTCGGTCATCTTCCCAGAGGGGAAGTCATAAAAACGCTACGTCTTTCACCAAACAGTTGACCGTCCAACAGTCGTTTGCCATGAGCACAAAGTACGACAGTAGTCACCCTATTGCAAAGCGGATAACTGCGGCTGTAACTGCTATGTTGGTGTTAGACGTGCGTCCGGTGTCCGCCATCAGTGGAGTGGAATTTAGACTAGTTGAAGGAGGTATTGTGGCCCCGGTACCAAATTGGGTACCGGGGCCACTCCACTACGCAGTCCAGATAGCTGCGTATCAGATATTAAACTACGTTCACTGTTGCTGCCAAATCCAAAAATAATGGAAATGCCCTGTCATCATCGAAAACAAGAGGTATTGACGCGCTAGAACTACACCATCTATATGCTGCAGAGGATGTAGGAGCAGCCATCTGTGCAGTGGAATTCAGACCAGTTGGAGGAGCTATTGTGGCCCAGGTACCAAATTGGGTACCGGGGCCACTCCACTAGGCAGTCCAGATAGCTGCGTATCAGATATTAAACTACGTTCACTGTTGCTGCCAAATCCAAAAATAATGGAAATGCCCTGTCATCATCGAAAACAAGAGGTAGTGACGCGCTAGAACTACACCATCTATATGCTGCAGAGGATGTAGGAGCAGCCATCTGTGCAGTGGAATTCAGACCAGTTGGAGGAGGTATTGTGGCCCCGGTACCAAATTGGGTACCGGGGCCACTCCACTACGCAGTCCAGATAGCTGCGTATCAGATATTAAAATACGTTCACTGTTGCTGCCAAATCCAAAAATAATTAAAATGCCCTGTCATCATCGAAAACAAGAGGTATTGACGCGCTAGAACTACACCCTCTATATGCTGCAGAGGATGGAGGAGCAGAAAAAGGCCATTCAAGCCTGCACAGCCACCTACGGTGGGCCACTTGTTTGTGCCGTCCACTAGCTTAGACATCCAGCTACCTCGGTGCAACGTTTTGGACTAAAAACAATATTGTGAGGTGTGAGGTGTTCTGAATAGACTGTAAATTAGTGGAAATGATTGTTATTGAATGTTATTGAGGTTAATAATAGCATAGGAGTGGATAAAAAAAAAAAAAACTGGATTTTAGCACTTTTTATGCTTTATTAAAAATAAATCAGAACCCAAAACCCTAAATCAGAACCAAAAACCCAAAACCCAAAACACTAAAAGTGGCCGGTGCACACCCCTAATCTTGGCTTAGGCTGTGGTTTTTCATTACTTGGCTGAGCATACACCCCAGACCTATGTCTTGCCTGAGACATAGTTTAAAACAATCCCTGTTTAATTGATTTTGCCTTAGGAGGCCTCCTCTGTTCTTTCTTTACCTCCTCAACCTTTTCCACCAACTCAGTATTGGATTCTCTGTTGTGGTGTGATTGGGGACAGTTGGCAAAAGAATGTCCCACTTCACCACACATTTTACATCTAATCACTTTACAACCTTTAGTCATATGTCCAAGTTTTTGGCAATGCGCACACCTGACATCACAATCCTTGCTCAAATGGCGAGAAGATCCACAGTAATAACATGTCCGGGGCTGGCCAGGATAGAGGCACTGGATTCTGTCCCTGCCTATATAGGCTGCAGATAGAAGGTGGAGTAGTGAAGAATCCAGTTGCCTCAAGCTAATAACAGCCATCCAGGCCCCACCCCAGACATGCCGCTCTGACTCTGGAACCTTAGCTAGAGGAGATTCCATTGCTGCATACCCTTTATCCAATAGATTAGATCTTCTTCTAGCAAGGATTCATTACCTACCAAGATAATCAGTCTGATATTATTTTGCTTGGAAACGGATAAAGCCTTATAATTATGGGAGAAGCCTCATAATTTGGCCATGAAATCAGGTGGCAAAGTGGGCACAGATAGCATTTTGAATAACTCTGCTACTCCTACAGCTACTTATTCAAACTGATCAAAATACTATCTGTGTTCACTGTGTCACCTAATTTTATGCCGAAAACGTTGATGGGCCAGGCAAAAGACAAGTGGTATGTAACTGACCACCCTGTGTTGATTGCCACTCTCAAATGTGTGACCCGACAGCACTGAAGTGTAGTGTTAGCTCCTGATTTCCATACTGTTATTTGCTGTATACCCAGAGTTGATGGGCTTCCCGAGGATCCACCCTGGAACAGTCCCCTGGCTGTTGGGCCTAGTACAGGCCTACTCACAGACACACCAGTGAGTACCCTTTATCCAGTACCAGTAATTACACTACACATCGCATTCTTCAGCAATAACTCTAAAAAAATCTAGGAGAGAAGCAATCTATTACCTAACAGACAGACCTACAGGAGATCCAATTTGGATATGGACAGTCCTTCTGTTCGTATCCGAAGCCATAATTTTTGATTAGAGGTTTTCCACAGTGAAACTTTACTCCCTAAACCAGGATCAGCCAGTAATCATTACTGGAGCGCTAGAACAAATTGAGGATAAGTTAGAAGGAACCACAACAGTACAAAAACAATCTGGGAAGCACAAATGCCTGACTATGGACCTCAACTAGGCATTGGGTCCACAGTCTGACAGTAGTGTCAAATATGATACCATCCTGTGGAAAGTAATATATATAACAATTGTAGAAAGATACAGTCATTCTTTTACTTGCCATCCCTGGTCTCTCATTTCCTACATATATTTTTACTCATTCACATTCATTTTAACAAGGCTGAAGTTAGCTTCTTATTTGGCCAGCTTCTTATTCACTTTTTATTCCTGCTCCAGCTTCTTACTCCAAAAACTTTATTTTTAAAGGATGAAATCAAGTTTGATCACTGATTTCACATTAGATTAACACCAAGGTTGGTCACTTACAAAAATTTCAATAGTATTTAACCTGGCCCAATATGGGTTATGGCTTGAAATCTGGTGGCAAAGTGGGCAAAGTCACCATATTTTACTATTTTGAATAAGAAGTAGTTTTGCAAGGGTTAAATGCCGTTGGACCACAAATTTGATAGTGAGAATCAACACAGGATGGTCACTTACAAATAAACCACTTGTCTCTTTCCAGGCACAACAACATTTTGGGCATTAAATCAGATGGCAAAGCGGGCTCAGATAGCATTTTGATGATTTATTAATAAATAGCTGTAGTTCTGCAAGCGTTGATGTTTTTATTAAAACATTGCAAGAAAAATAAATCCCATTGCACTTTGTCCAAAATAAAATAGACATACAACATCAAAGGGTTTAAAGGACCAATAGGAATGAAACTTCACATATCATCACCCAACATCCAATTCTACTACAATCCCTCCACAAAAACTATTGCATCACTTCACAAATAAGATAACTATATATACAAAAATCTAATAGTGAATGAACACGAGAGCTAGCCAAAAATTCTGAGACTGACGGATCCTAGCTGCCACTTAGGAGGGTCTCAACCCTCGCCACAATCTATTCCAGCTCACAGCAACCTTATTTTCCAAACTTTGTGCAGAACACTATCCACCACCACACTACAGGGAAGGATTTTGCCCCTTATAGACACTAAACACCATGCATGCCACATATAAATTCTAACAAATGAACTAACTAAAAAAAACGAGTGCTTAAATCAAAATTTACATACCTTTTGAGTGCTTCATACACCCAGTCATGGTGACTAAGCCCTGAAAGACATGGAAGGCATCGGACACTCCCTTTTAAGTCTCTATAATGAAAGGACAGTGAAGCAAGAAGTGGTCCATTGTCTCCACCTCTCCATGACATTCCTCCTGTGGACAACCACTATCATTGACAGCTCTATGCTTAAGGTTTTCCTTAATTTAAACCCTCCCATAAAACGAAAGCCAAATGAGATCTCAAAACTTTGAAGAATCCGCTTGGAATGCATCAAAGTCAGACCATTCAAGCACTTATCACCTGGGCAATCCTTAAGTAACTGGGGCACATCAAATTGAGTATGCAAAAATCTCCTCTCCAACACCCTCCTAGAGGAGTTTTTTGCCTCACCCATTCTGATTTGCCATTTCCTTGTCACCGTCAAACCATGAACCACATAGGTTGGGAGGTGACCATGCTTAACTTAAAGTTTTTATACAGGACCCCCATCCAACCATCTGTTGAGAAAGGAGTGCATCCAAATGTGAAAGCCAACTACCCACCAAAAGATACTCCTGAGACAAAGCTTCGAGAAGGCAGTACTGAATAACAGCACTGGGTTTACCATTCCCAGACCCACCCTACCTTTTACACAAAGAGATCAGCCTGCCTTACCCCAACCTTTGCCCTAGTCCTCTGCACTTTGGGCCTCAGAACCATCTCCCTATCAGGAGTACTCACAATTTCTCCATCCCCTTCATCACTTGACAATCTGTTGGCCAGAACAACCATATTAGGGGAACTCAGACTTGCCCTACTCCCTTTCTGCTTTATAACCGCGTTCCAACTTACACCTTCTTCCATATCCTTCTTCCCTCTTTCCCTACTAGTTCTAGGCTGGGTCAAACCCACCATCGATCTTGGCTAGAGATGAGCGGGCTCGGATTTCGGTAATCTGAGCCCACCCGAACAGTGCAGATCCGACGAGATCCGAGCACTGTTCGGGAACTTCCGGGCGGCAAATGAAGCCAAACCGAGGCTATGACATCCAAGTCTCGCGTCGGATCTCGCGAGACTCGGATGTCATAAATTCACCGCTCGCGGCCGCCATCTTCCTTCTGGCTGCAATCACTCGTGAGGGAGGTTGTAGTTAGGGAGCTCCTGTCCTGCTTTTCAGTTTAGTGTTGCTTTGTGCTTTGTCCAGTGCTCTGTTCTGCTGAGTCTAGTGGTGCTTTGTCCAGTGCTCTGTCCTGCTGAGTCCAGTGGTGCTGTGTCCTGTGCTCTGTCCTGCTGAGTCCAGTGGTGCTGCCTGTGTCCTGTGCTCTGTTCTGCTAAGGGCATTGTTATTTCCAAATTATCCAAAAGTTCTAAAAAAAATAAAAAAAAATTATAAAAAACTTACAAAAAAATAATTAAAAAAAATATAAAAAAATTATCAAAAAATATTTGAAAAAAAATATAAAAAAATTAGTTAAAAAATACTAGGCACTGCTATTTAAAAGTCAAACTACGTTCACTGTTGCTGCTGTACCAAAAAATACTAGGTACTGCTATTTAAAAGTCAAACTACGTTCACTGTTGCTGCTGTACCCAAAAATACTAGGTACTGCTATTTAAAAGTCAAACTACGTTCACTGTTGCTGCTGTACCAAAAAATAGGTACTGCTGTATAACTCCAATCCAGTGGTACTCTCCTGTGCCGCAGATAATTTGTAAAGGCTTTGCAGAGTGTGTGTGGTTTAGGGGTACGCTCTCTTGTGCTGCATATAATGGAGTACAAAAATTTGGAGGATAAAGTAGGGAAAGATCAAGACCCACTTCCTCCTAATGCTGAAGCTGCTGCCACTAGTCATGACATAGACGATGAAATGCCATCAACGTCATCTGGCAAGGGCGATGCCCAATCTCCTAGTAGAGGGCATGTAAAATCCAAAAACCTAAAGTTCACTAAAATTAGCAAAAAAAGAAAATTGAAAACATCCGAGGAGAAACGTAAACTTGCCAATATGCCATTTACGACACGGAGTGGCAAGGAACGGTTAGGCCCTGGCCCGTGTTCAGGACTAGTGGTTCAGCTTCACCCAGGGATCTAAGCCCTCCTCCTCCCCCCCCCTTGACCTTCCCATCACTGTACGGGAAGAGGTGACTCCATCCACCATTTGCAGCACACCCTCTACATATGCTGGAAGGATCACCCACAGTGTAGATCCAGATTTGGATAATCAAGGTGTCAATGTTGTACACCGGGAGGAGGCTATTGATGTAGCTGGCGCTTAAGGGAGAAACTTGACGAGGAGGATGCTGATGTGGTTATTTTAAATGAGACACCAGGGGGGGAAAAAGCCCATTGTCATGCCTGGTCAGAAGACCAAGAAATGCACCTCTTTTGTCTGGAGGTATTTTTATCCCAATCCGGATAACAAATGTATGGCCATATGTAGCTTATGTAAAGCTCAAATAAGCAGGGGTAAGGATCTTGGCCACCTAGGGACATCCTCCCTTATACGTCACCTGAATAACCTTCATAGTTCAGTGATTAGTTCAGGAACTGGGGCTAGGACCATCATCAGTCCAGGGACACCTAAATCCCTTGGTCCTGTTGGATACACACCACCAACACCCTCCTCGTCAACTTCCTCCACGATCTCCATCAGATTTAGTCCTGCAGGCCATGTCACCAGCCAGACTGAGTCCTCTTCAATCCGGGATTCATCCGAGGAATCCTGCACCGGTACGCCTACTACTGCCGCTGCTGCTATTGCTGCTGGTAGTCGGTCATCTTCCCAGAGGGGAAGTCATAAAAACGCTACGTCTTTCACCAAACAGTTGACCGTCCAACAGTCGTTTGCCATGAGCACAAAGTACGACAGTAGTCACCCTATTGCAAAGCGGATAACTGCGGCTGTAACTGCTATGTTGGTGTTAGACGTGCGTCCGGTGTCCGCCATCAGTGGAGTGGAATTTAGACTAGTTGAAGGAGGTATTGTGGCCCCGGTACCAAATTGGGTACCGGGGCCACTCCACTACGCAGTCCAGATAGCTGCGTATCAGATATTAAACTACGTTCACTGTTGCTGCCAAATCCAAAAATAATGGAAATGCCCTGTCATCATCGAAAACAAGAGGTATTGACGCGCTAGAACTACACCATCTATATGCTGCAGAGGATGTAGGAGCAGCCATCTGTGCAGTGGAATTCAGACCAGTTGGAGGAGGTATTGTGGCCCCGGTACCAAATTGGGTACCGGGGCCACTCCACTACGCAGTCCAGATAGCTGCGTATCAGATATTAAACTACGTTCACTGTTGCCGCCAAATCCAAAAATAATGGAAATGCCCTGTCATCATCGAAAACAATTGGTAGTGATGCGCTAGAACTACACCATCTATATGCTGCAGAGGATGTAGGAGCAGCCATCTGTGCAGTGGAATTCAGACCAGTTGGAGGAGGTATTGTGGCCCCGGTACCAAATTGGGTACCGTGGCCACTCCACTACGTAGTCCAGATAGCTGCGTATCAGATATTAAAATACGTTCACTGTTGCTGCCAAATCCAAAAATAATTAAAATGCCCTGTCATCATCGAAAACAAGAGGTATTGACGCGCTAGAACTACACCATCTATATGCTGCAGAGGATGTAGGAGCAGCCATCTGTGCAGTGGAATTCAGACCAGTTGGAGGAGCTATTGTGGCCCCGGTACCAAATTGGGTACCAGGGCCACTCCACTATGCAGTCCAGATAGCTGCGTATCAGATATTAAAATACGTTCACTGTTGCTGCCAAATCCAAAAATAATTAAAATGCCCTGTCATCATCGAAAACAAGAGGTATTGACGCGCTAGAACTACACCATCTATATGCTGCAGAGGATGTAGGAGCAGCCATCTGTGCAGTGGAATTCAGACCAGTTGGAGGAGCTATTGTGGCCCCGGTACCAAATTGGGTACCGGGGCCACTCCACTACGCAGTCCAGATAGCTGCGTATCAGATATTAAAATATGTTCACTGTTGCTGCCAAATCCAAAAATAATTAAAATGCCCTGTCATCATCGAAAACAAGAGGTATTGACGCGCTAGAACTACACCCTCTATATGCTGCAGAGGATGGAGGAGCAGAAAAAGGCCATTCAAGCCTGCACAGCCACCTACGGTGGGCCACTTGTTTGTGCCGTCCACTAGCTTAGACATCCAGCTACCTCGGTGCAACGTTTTGGACTAAAAACAATGTTGTGAGGTGTGAGGTGTTCTGAATAGACTGTAAATTAGTGGAAATGATTGTTATTGAATGTTATTGAGGTTAATAATAGCGTAGGAGTGGATAAAAAAAAACAAAACTGGATTTTAGCACTTTTTATGCTTTATTAAAAATAAATCAGAACCCAAAACCCTAAATCAGAACCAAAAACCCAAAACCCAAAACACTAAAAGTGGCCGGTGCACACCCCTAATCTTGGCTTAGGCTGTGGTTTTTCATTACTTGGCTGAGCATACACCCCAGACCTATGTCTTGCCTGAGACATAGTTTAAAACAATCCCTGTTTAATTGATTTTGCCTTAGGAGGCCTCCTCTGTTCTTTCTTTACCTCCTCAACCTTTTCCACCAACTCAGTATTGGATTCTCTGTTGTGGTGTGATTGGGGACAGTTGGCAAAAGAATGTCCCACTTCACCACACATTTTACATCTAATCACTTTACAACCTTTAGTCATATGTCCAAGTTTTTGGCAATGCGCACACCTGACATCACAATCCTTGCTCAAATGGCGAGAAGATCCACAGTAATAACATGTCCGGGGCTGGCCAGGATAGAGGCACTGGATTCTGTCCCTGCCTATATAGGCTGCAGATAGAAGGTGGAGTAGTGAAGAATCCAGTTGCCTCAAGCTAATAACAGCCATCCAGGCCCCACCCCAGACATGCCGCTCTGACTCTGGAACCTTAGCTAGAGGAGATTCCATTGCTGCATACCCTTTATCCAATAGATTAGATCTTCTTCTAGCAAGGATTCATTACCTACCAAGATAATCAGTCTGATATTATTTTGCTTGGAAACGGATAAAGCCTTATAATTATGGGAGAAGCCTCATAATTTGGCCATGAAATCAGGTGGCAAAGTGAGCACAGATAGCATTTTGAATAACTCTGCTACTCCTACAGCTACTTATTCAAACTGATCAAAATACTATCTGTGTTCACTGTGTCACCTAATTTTATGCCGAAAACGTTGATGGGCCAGGCAAAAGACAAGTGGTATGTAACTGACCACCCTGTGTTGATTGCCACTCTCAAATGTGTGACCCGACAGCACTGAAGTGTAGTGTTAGCTCCTGATTTCCATACTGTTATTTGCTGTATACCCAGAGTTGATGGGCTTCCCGAGGATCCACCCTGGAACAGTCCCCTGGCTGTTGGGCCTAGTACAGGCCTACTCACAGACACACCAGTGAGTACCAGTAGCCATGGAGTAAGGCCTGGAGCTGAGCCTCCGTAGCTAGTGTGTATTGTTACAAGTGTATAGTTACAAGTGTAAACAATTTAAATAGCATAAATCGGAGTTATACCAGAGTTAAACAGCAGGAAACAAGAGAAGAACATTCTGACTATTTTCACAGCTACACAAGGACAACAGTCAGTATTCACCTGAAACTCCATATTCTACGCCTGTTGTTTTCATCTCTCCCTGGCTACAAGCTTCAAACCATAAGAAGACTGTTTTGGACTCTGATCTTATTTTCTACCCAGCTCATGAAAGTTTGTTTTATCTGTCAGTTTATTTTCCCTGGAACATCCCCTCTGTTTATTCATCCTGCTCTACTACTAGCTTTCCTGAGGCGCGGAGTCCCCTGGTCTTCACCGCCGCAAGGCAAGATGGGTTTTGCACCCGGGAGTCCGCAGGTCGCAGCCCTTAGGGTAGCAACCTGATGCAATAGAGGATAGATCGACGTATATGCAGCTGTATAAACACAGGCAGGTACAGGGGTTAAGGTCAATGTACCAAGCTGGGTCAGATACACTATGAGGTACACAGAACTGAGGACAATCCAAAAAGCGAGGTCAGTAAACAAGCCATCAGGAGCATGAAGGTCTCTTGCAGGAATCCAAGAGCGCTTTTCTGGGCCTTATACCTTCCAGTCAACCAAGAAATGAAGAGAACCTCTTGAGATATGGGAGTTAAGAATCTCATTAACTTCGTATTCTTGTTGGTCTTGCACAGAGATAGCGGAAGTTTCCTAGTGGAGTAAACTTTATTAATGACCAACGGTTTTAATACGTTGGGAACTCTTAAGGTGGGGGGTAATTATAACCTAAATGCCACATGATTGACAACTTCCATGATTTTGAAGGGTCCAATAAAACGTGGGGCAAATTTTCTGGAAGGTACTTGATGATGAAGGTTCCGAGTGAATAAACATACTTTGTCTCAAGGGCCAAGTAGAGGGGTAGGATGTCTCTTTTTGTCAAAATATCTGTTGCCGGAATTGGAAGCAAGGATCAAATTTTGTTTAACTTGCGATCATCTAGAGGAGAAGTTTTGGAGAAGGAGATCCATGACAGGAGCTCCCGAGGCCTGAAGATCAGAAAACGGAGGGAGTTTAAGATGAAAGCCTTGGAAAGCAAAGAAAAGAGAAACTGAATTGGACTCATGACACAGGTTATTATGGGCAAACTCTGCCCTAGCTAATTAGTCGACCCAGTTATCCTGTTTAGAGATAAAACATCTGAGGAACTTCTCCAATAACTGATTAGTCCTCTCAGTGAGACCATTAGTTTTGGGATGATAGGCTTCTGGTATGATAGGTTTAGCTTTATCCCACACGCACAACAGAAAGCTTTCCAAAATCTGGCTCCCTTGGTCAGAATTAATCTCATCAGGACACCCGTGCAACCGAGTGAGCAGCACGTGAGAGATGATCCATGACAATCCAAACAACAGAACATCCCTTGGAAGGATGTAAGTCAGCACTGAAGTTCATCAAAAGATGGCTCCAGGGATGATCAGGAATGGGAAGAGGATGCAATAGGTCATAAAGAGACTGTCTGAGGACCTTATTCTGAGCACAGAGAGGACAAGCAGAAACATATTGTTGAACGTCAGACTGCATGGAAGGCCAGCAGTAGCTACGGAATATTAACTTCTTGGTGTTCTTAATACTGAAGTAAACGGCAAAATGAGAGGCGTAAGCCAATTTGAGGAGTTTACCACGTATGTGAGAAGGTATGAAGGTCTTCCCATGAGCAATTTCCAAGTCCATGGGTGTAGTAGCTATAATACATTCATGATCTAGAATAGGTCTATGCTTATCTTGTTCCTCCGAATCAGTAGAGTCAAATGTGCAGGAGAGAGCGTTCACTTTCTTCTTTTTTGACCCTGACCTGAAGAAGACACAGATATTGAAGCAGGAGAAAAATAAAGACCATCTAGCTTGCCGTGTGTTCAAGCAGGTCGCTAAAGAACAGTAGATACATGTTCAGAATGAGAGGCTACCTCAGGTGAGAGTATGAGAATATCATCTAAATAGATGACCACAAAACGATACAGGATGTCTATGAAGATTTAATTAATAAAATTTTGGAAAACAGCATGCACGTTACAAAGTCCGAAGGATATCACTAAAAACTCAAAGTAACCATCGTGAGTATTAAGAGATTTTTTCCACTCTTAATCTTTCTTGATACGAATTAGATTGTAGGCACCTCTGAGTCCAACTTGGTAAAGATGGTGGCCCCTTTAATCCTATCAGAGAGTTCTGAGATCAAGGGTGACGGATACCTATTCTTAATGGTGATGGCGTTAAGACTCCGAAAATCAATGCAGAGGCAAAACCCACCATCGTTCTTTTTGACGAAAAAGAATCATGCTCCAGCAGGCGAAAAAGATTTTCTTATAAAACCCCATTTTAAGTTGTCCTCGATGTACGCAGCCATAACTTGTGATTCAGGTAAGGACAATGGGTAGATGCAACCCCAAGGAGGAGACTTGTCTGGTAATAGCTCAATTGTACAGTCCCAGGGCCGATACGCGGGTAACTTGGAAGCTCCTGCTCACAAAATACGTCAGATTATGCGGCTAACTGTGTTGGAATATCCAAAGAAGCTGTATATAACAGTGAGAAATCTTTCTCAGGCAACTGCACCTTCTAAGGGCAAAGAGAGTGGCAGTTGGGTCTAGAGGAAAGTACTTGAGCTTAATGCGAATCCAGTACCGGAGAATGAAGTCTGACCCAAGGGAGACCCAAGACCAGAGGATTTATGGCTTTAGGAATCACTAGGAAAGATATTATCTTGGTATGCAGTGCTCCTATTTGGGGAGACAGAGGAACTGTTTGGAATCTAATGGAACCCCCCTCAATCCTACTGTCGTCAATGGGTGTGATGGTAACAGGTTGGTGCAGTGAAACTGTCGTTAAGGACAGCTTCACTGCCATAACAGCAGATATAAAATTCCCAGTGGTGACGAAAGCTATGAGGTCAGGTAGGGAAACCTGTTGATTGGCATAACGACAACGTACACCAATAGAAAAGTTAGTGTCAAAACGTGGATACAAGAGCTTTATTGTTCCACTGTCACTCAGCAGCCAAATTATGGAACTGAACAGCGTATTGACTGAGAAGGAGCGATCCCTGATGTAAGTGAAGAAGCTTGCTAAAAACCCGACCTGGTTCATCAAAAATCTTTTTAAAAGTCTCCAGGAAGGTGGAACTATTGTGCAACAAGGGGTCGTTACACTCCCACAATGGAGAGCCCCTGCTAAGACTTGTCCAGAAAGAATGGAGATAATGTAAGCAACTTTAGTCTTCTCAGTAGGAAAGTTCCCTTGGTGTAATTCAAACTGTATTGCGCACTGTTTTAGAAATCCTCGACAGGCCTTGGGATCACTATTAAATTTAGGAATCCAGAGATGGGACGCTGCGGCTTGGGCCACTGCAAGAGTTTTCCATGGAGGCAAATGATCTGACAGATTGGCTTGTGAAATTACAACAAATAAGAATAAAGCAGAAATTTTGTATTTTACACTTTTTTAATACATAACCAGTAATGTAATTAAAATGGTAAATCTTTCTTAGCAAATATTAAAAACATTATAGTGAAATATTAAAAAGGGTATATTGAAATGTTGGAAAGATAAACATAATTCTGCTAAAACGGTAGAAAAACTACCCTGCTGACTAGCAATCCTTATTATAACATGAATAGGTAGTAATTGTGAACACAATCAATGCCTACAATATCACTCTGTAAAACTGGGTACACACTACAGAAATTTCAACCAACTTTTTATGCCGAGCGATTTTACATGCGATGCGATAACATTAGGGCACAACATTGTTTGGGGACACTACTGTGTGGCATATCGTTGCTTGGGGGCACTACTGTGTGGCATAATGTTGTAAGGGGGCACTACTATGTGGCATAGGGGGGCTGCCTATCTATACTAAACTATAGGGGGGCTTACTATGCTAAACTATAGTGAGGGGGGCTGCCTATGCTAAACTATAGTGGGGGGGCTGCACAGAGAACATTAATGTTGGGGTTGGTTGGAGGGAAATAGATCTATTTATCAAATGTGAGCACTATTACTTTAATGTGGAGGCTGGAGAGAGACCTAATTATTAAATGTGGGTGCTGTTGATTTAATGGCAGGGATGGTTGGCGTTTCTAAATGTACCCATTATTTTTTTCAAATAGGGCCCTCAACATTCCAGGATCCAGACATGCCACAACTAAAGAAACGAGCAGCTACAGGTGGTAAAAGTGACAAGAACAGGTAGGACAGTCAGTCAAATGTTCTAAATCTAATGCAGGCTTGGCTAACCTGTGGTACTCCAGGTGTTGTGAAACTACAAGTCCCAGCATACCCTTACAGCAATAAGCTGCTATATATTGGCAAAGCATGCTGGGGCTTGTAGTTTCACGAGTGCCACAGGTTAGCCAAGCCTGGTCTAGTGGGACAATCCTGATTTTTGGTGACTAGAACAGTCACCTAATCTAAGGGACAGGTCAACACTGTACTCATTATACACACCCTGCTTTCTGTACATACTACACTATGGTGCTAGCTGTCCTTCATGGGCTGACCACTCCCCCCTCTAGTGTTTGGTCACGCCTCTATGATGGCTGGTCAAACCCCCTCTGGTGGGCCCCTAGCGTTGCAGTCCCCCGGTGGGCCCTTTATGCCCCAGTTCGACACTGTGTGTGTGTGTGTGTGCGTGTATGTTTGTGTGTGTGTACTTGCAATCATATGCTTGTGGGGACATTGACCTGTTTACACAGCAACACTGTTGGGACCTGAGTCATAGTGGGGACAAAAATTGAGGTCCCCACAAAGCTTCTCAAGGCTAATCGATGCAGGGGACCTTGCTGATATGCTCAGTATAAAAATCTGGTATGTCCCCACGAGTCACATTTGTCGGAACAAAAGTGTGCGTGTGTCCAATGTGGAGGGGAGAAAGTGTGTGTGCATCCCACCGCTAGAGGCCAGTATTCCATCCAAATGTATAGCAGGAGCAGCAACAGGAAGTTACTGCATCCTGCCGGCGCTTTGTACACCAAGCGGGTAAAGACACAGTCAAATCTGTCTGCTGCTGAAGGTAAAGCGGGGACTGTGAAGCATGACAGAGCCCACCGGTAGCTCCGACTATAGCCCAGAGAGCAGTTGAGATGAGTTTGCCCCTGACACTTCCGAGGAGAGCGGTTCAGACACCAGTGGTGATGCCCCGTTGCCCACCAGAGCAGCAGAGTGCAGGTACCAAGAGATGAGTTCCATGTATGACCATTCTCGACCTTCTGGTTGCCGTGTTGGAAACACAGAGGGTCGGAGAGACAATGCGGTGTCTGTCTAAATGCTATCCAGAAACAGTGATGGCTTCAGGGTAGTATAACAAAAAGCAGTATTGCCTGTACTGTGAGAACCCCCTCTTAAAAATTGCCCGGCACATAGAGCATGTTCACCGCAATGAGACTGAAGTAACCTGGGCCCTGAAATTCCCCAAGCCCTCAAAAGAAGTGCATGCAAATGGCAAAATGGCACATCTTCGCAAAAGGGGCAACTTTGCACAAATGCTGAAGCAATAAGGCAGGCCATTGCGTTCTGGTACCATGCAAACATCCAGACAAATAGATGGATGCTGAAAGCTTCATGCACTGTGTAGCCTGCCACGACTTGTTTTCAAGGAAATACCTGTGGCGACACAAGAAGAGATGTAAGCTAAACCGAAGGGGCAACAAGCTCACACCTGGCAAGATGGTCATTATGAATATCTTGTAATGCCTTTTGGTCTGTGCAATACACCTGGTGTATTCCAAAGCTTTGTCAATGAAATATTCAGAGATTTGCTCTATGAATGTTTCGTCGTGTATTTGGACGATATTCTAATCTTCTCTCCTAACTTCACATCCCATCGTCTCCACGTGGCAGAAGTCCTTATCAGGTTACGCCAAAACCAATTGTTCTGTAAATTGGAGAAATGCTCCACCAGATACCGTTCCTGCGTTAGAACGTATCCGGATCTGGACTACAAATGGACCCAGACAAGGTGAAGGCAATCTTGGAATGGCCCCTTCCAATGGGCCTGTAACCCAGATTCCTTGGCTTCACCAATTATTACAGACGCTTCATCCTGGGCTACTCTACCATCATAGCACTCATTGTGGCCCTTACACGGAAGGGTTCCAAACCCAAATCCTGGACACCTTCCGCTTGGACTTCCTTAAAAAAAGCCTTTACCTCTGCACCTATTCTCAGGCAACCCGACTCCTCCTCTACATTCTTTCTAGAGATCGATGCTTCGAATGTGGGTGTTGGAGCAGTGCTCTCTCAAAAATCTCCTCAAGGTCAATTCCACCCTTGTGCCTTCTATTCTAGGAAGTTTCTTCCAGCAGAGAAAAATTATGCCATAGGGGATGTCAAAGTCAGCAAATTGGATAAAGTTATTTCAATTGATATCGAGCAAACTTGATTGTCCTTGTCTGAAATTATGCGTAGAGCACGCTACGGCGTGGAAGGGCATATCCAGCCACAACACGTGGCAATAACAGTTTTTACACTTTAGTATACATTCGCACCAACACACACATTTGTAAATAGTACACATTATTCGTAGTTGCAACACATAGTTATTTATGTCGAAATATAGTAGTGTTTATGTGTAATATTATAAGTTATATGCATATTAGTGATACATATGGTTCAGGTTAAAAGAAATGTGTCATGTCTAATATCATAGTATTCCCCTTTACATCAGCAGCTGTTCGGTGCATTTGGCGAAGAGATCGCACATTGCATACTCTAGTTATTAATGTCAGGGAATAAACCTTTAATATGATACTAACTGTCAAATGCAAATGGACTGATTATAATTGGAGTGTGGCAGGAAGAACAGAGCAGTTTGGCGGGAAGAACAGAGCTCATCCCCTGGAGAGACCCCCACCTTTGGATTCCTTAGATTGAATCAGCCTATGATGTGTAACTCCCTGGACCCTCCTGATGCCTGGACCAATAGAAGCAAGCTATACCAACTGCATTGTTTCACTGTATCTCTGTTTGCATATAAGCAGTAGCTCTCATGTAGTGTTCAGTCACCTAGACCACAGACTTCAGGACTGAATGACTGTACACTGGATCCAGAGCGCCTGCGATAAGTAACGGCTGTACTTATTATTATTTCGCTTGAATATATTCTGCTACTTTTTGAGAATAAATATTTGTGCGTTGGAAACACAAATCGAGATTCGACAATTGTTATTGGATAGCGACAAAATGCTCATAACAATTTGGGGGCTCTTGAGTTTGGAGGTTTCGTTGCCGGGCGATACTCAAGACCAACGGATTTCGGTTCCCCAACAAAGGGTGGAGACGCGTCATATACGGGTAAGAACGCAATGAGCCTGAGTCATTAAGGAGAGCAAAGCATAAAAAAGGAGTAACATTTGCACCTGGGCAAAACCATGTTGCATTGGAGGGGGAGGTAAATTTAAAATGTGGGGACAGATTTATAGGTGGGGGAGGACATGTCCTAGATCAACTTTAAATTTCAGTGTAATTCTAAAGCTAGCAAGTATTTGTGTGCTAGATGAAAAAATAGCCAGTATTTAACTTATGTGCAAAATAATAAACTAATTTGCACCCCTTACATTGTAACATGGTTTCTCCCAGAGAACATTTACTCCTTTTTTGCCTTAATGACTCAGGCCCAATGTGTTCAAAACCTGAATTTTACTCTGTGTTGTGAAACCGAATGTCCGTTTTGCATTATCTAAGGTACGCTAACTGAATCTAGGGACAAAAGAGAAAACTGTTTACTGTCGTGCGTTTTGACTGTATTGCATTGCTTAGCATAAGTGTACTCCCTGCTTTGCGTACACGAACTTCCGGTAGATTTGCCATGTGGTTAAACAATTGTTTTGATAGTTGTTATACATGCATAGTATAATTACTTGTTAAAACCTCTGGGACATTATTACTATTGTTGGGAACTTTGATTTTCTGCGCAGAAAAGGTGTATGTCGTGTGATTTGTTGACTTTAAATACACTAAGGTTTGATCTATTGTTGAATAGAGTGTCAGTTGCTGTCTGACGAGGCAGGTGCCCAACTAGTGTATGGTATACAAGGCAGGTATACCGGGGGCAGAAACTAAGCGACTTTTCGCGACGTGCACCCAAGGGTAATCGCATCGCTTACTGATAAGCTTTAAGCTTTGCGATTGCACCGCACGAAAAGGAAAGCCGTGATTGCGACTTGGGGGTAAAGGGGAGGAATTTTGTTAATAAGGCTGGTAATTGACTTTACATGATGCTGCCAGGTGTAATAAACTCAACAGATTTTGTTGGAGAGTCAGGGGTAATCGAGGAGCTGATAACCCTTTAGTCCGCATTGATATTTCTGTATTAGGGCTCCTCGTTCAATACGAGAGGAAGCGAGTGGATGCGGCTTGTAGCAAATAGGTTCACGGGCCAGTAAAATATCTCTAGCGGTAGATTGCGGGTAGCAGAGTGTTGAAATTAGTGGCAGGATATTGTGATATTTCTGGAACCCTATTTTTGTGGCAGTATATTGTGATATTACTGGGACCCTATTGTTCAACATGGGGGCTAAGCAGATGCTAGAGATGGCCGAGGTACTGCCTAAGGAAGGGCCTATTGGTTCAGCGAGATTTTTCATGTGTAAGAAATATGGTGCATACGCAACTGCGTATTGCGACACGTGGGTCAAGATGACCGAAGATTGTGTTAGGCCTTTCCCAACAATAGGGAGTTTTAATGCAGAGGAACTAAATAACGTAAAAGATAAAATGTGGTTGATTAAGTCAACAAAAAGTGAGAAATAAACATAATGACTGTTTAAAATTGTGGCAAATGGAAGGCAACACGTGGCAGAGCAGCGAGTGCACAGCAAAGTAGGCGTGGCGAAAAGCACGCCCACGGCGGAAGTAGATGTTGAGAAGTATGAAGAATCAGCGCAAAAAAGGAAATTGCTAAGTTATATCCTGTTTTAAGTCAGTTTTAAGCAAGTGTTTCTGAAAAAGAGGATGAACCCACGGTAATTTCAGCCATTGCCCATGCTGTTAATATGTTAGAGGTTCAGCGAAAGTATGGAAAGGGGGCAATGGCTAAGATAGGTGAGAGTAGTGTGACCACTAGGAGAGACAATATTCAAAGTACTGAAGTAGCTAACCCTGAAGATAGTGAACCAGTGGGTACGTATCCAGTCCGCACAATATCAGTTCCCAATGGGAAGGCGGATAAGGATGGTGTAGTTTAAGAAATGTTACAATGCATTGTCCCTGGACTAGATCAGAATTACGTTCCATTATGACTGAATTCCCAGATCCTAGAAAAGAGTTGGCTAAGTGTCAGAAGTTTGTTAAAGACTTGGGAATTGCACACGAATCAACCGATAAGGATTGGCGTGTAGTGTTGAGGGCGTGTCTTCCTCCCAATACTAACGTACAACAATTTATTAAAGATTGTTCGTTGGAGGAAGACGACACCTTGACAGATGAGATTAATCAAGAGAATATAGAAAAGATTGTCAAACATTTAGCCATCTATTTTCCAGTAGTAGCGAATTGGAGTAAGATTTTCACCATAAAACAAAAAGATAGTGAAACAGCATCAGATTACTTTAGTAGAGCTATAGCAGCGATAACACGGTTCACTGGGATATCAAACATAGGTGAGGACCCACACCACAGGGAAGTAGCTGTAGAGTACTAATGGATGGTCTTAGGGAAAATTTAAAAACCAGAGTACAAAACTCATTACCTAATTGGAGAGGCATCACGGTAGATTCCCTTAGGGAGTCTGCTGTGGAGCATGATAAAAATATCTTTAGGAAAAAGGAAGAAAAGAGGGACAAGTTGATGACGGTGAGTATACAAGCATTAGAGGGAATGCATACACGACCACCAGTCTATAACCCACATAACAGGAAACGCAGAATGTTGAGATGTTATAATTGCAAAGAAGAAGGACAAATGAGGAAAGATTGTACTAAGAGAAGATATAATCCTAATGAAGGGTCGCATAGATATCCTCTAAGGAGGGATTCACATAGACTAGAAGACTCACACCTGCCCGCACATATTACAGCAGCAAATGCTGCGCGGGAAAGCAATAGTCAGTGCTAGGGGTCAGGTCATACCTGTAGTCTTCAGCCAGTGAGATTAACTGAGAGTCTGAGAGAAGAACCAACAATGATAGTTGACATAGCTAGTAGGAAGCAAACTTTTCTTGCAGATACAGGGGCGGCCAGATCTGTGATAACCTCTCCTTTTATTCTAAAGGTGACCAGTAAAACTATTCCTGCTATGGGATTAATGGTAGGAGTGTTACATTATCCTCTAACTAAACCCGCTGAAGTTACTATCGGGCCCCTGCATACTAAGCATTCGTTTCTCTTAGCTGCAGCGGCTCCTACTAACTTGCTAGGGAGAGACTTGTTATGTAAAATGGGATGTGTCATATACTGTACTTCAGATGGTGTGTTCTTAGATATACCAGAGAAGGTTGCGCACGAGGTACAGGATATATTGGTCACCCCTCAAAGGTTAATGTTGCACTCTACCGTTGTAGAACAAAGTCCATCTCAAGTAAAGGGGATGTTGCTGGAAATACCGGGTTCACTATGGACCAGAGATGGACAGGACACTGGATTGATGGCAAACGTAGCCCCTGTCATGGTAAATCTAAAAAGTGGTAGGATAGCTCCAAAAATCCCACAGTACCCATTGAAACTGGAGGTGGAATTAGGGGTATATCCTGTTATTGAAAGGCTGTTGCAACAAGGGATTATAATTCGTACATCGAGCACAGAAAATAGTCCCATTTTCCCTGTGAAGAAGAGTGGGGGGAGGGGCTATAGATTAGTCCAGGACTTAAGGGGAATTAATAAAGTTGTTAAGAGCCAATTCCCCGTAGTGCCAAATCCAGCTGTCATCCTCATGCAGATTCCACCGTCTGCTAGTCATTTTACTGTCATTGAGCTATGTTCTGCTTTTTTCTCAGTCCCTCTTCACCCTGACTGCCAATACCGATTTGCATTCTCCTACCGGGGAGTGCAATACACATGGACCAGACTTCCCCAGGGGTTCATTGACAGCCCCAGTATTTTCTCCCAAGCCTTACATGACTGTTTGCAATCCTTTCAACCCTGCAATGGGTCTGTTCTAATTCAATATGTGGATGATTTGTTGCTGTGCTCTCATTCTTTTATGTCATGTTTACATGATACTAAATTGTTGTTGCTCCATCTCTCACAAACAGGGCACAAGGTGGCAAAGGACAAGTTACAGCCATGTCAAACTAAGGTCAAATACTTAGGGCACTGTCTCACCCAGGGGCTAAGACATCTGATGACTGACAGAATTGAGGCCATACAACACATGACTTTGCCGCAGAGCCAGAAGCAAATTCGTACCTTCTTCGGAATGTGTGGATACTGTAGATCCTGGATCCCAGGTTTTTCTATTCTGGCATTACCATTGCCATAACAGGGATAAGGAGTTGCTGGCAATCAAAGTGGCCCTGATGGAATACCTTCTCGAAGGGGCAAGACACCCGGTTACAATCTTTACCGACCATAAGAATCTTCTATACCTTCAAACGGTTAAACCGCAGACAGGCACGCTGGTCTTTGTTCTTTTCCCGCTTTGAACTCCGTATTACCTTCAAGCCAGGGAACAGAAATAAAAGAGCTGACGCTCTCTCCTGTGCGTTTCCTGCGCACATACTTTCTGAGGACGAACCATCTCATCCCATCTTGGACCCTAAATGTCTGGTGTCCGCTACGCAGCTCAGGTCTCCCGTTCCCCCATCTGGGAAAACCTTTGTATCTCCTGGACTCCGCCAAAAGCTCTTGAAACATTTTCATTCCACCATTTTCTCGGGTCACTCGGGCATCCGCAAAAACCACAGAATTAGTATCCAGAAATTACTGGTTGCCCAGTCTTCACTCCAATATCAAATACTTTGTCTCTTCCTGTAGTACTTGTACACAAAACAAGTCCTCACATCAACTTTCCACCGGCCAAGTACTCCCTCTGCTGGTCCCTCAGGAACCTTGGATCCATATCAGCAAGAACTGTACAGTCATATGGGTAGTGGTTGATCGTTTTTCTAAGATGGCCCACTTCATCCCACTTCATGGTCTTCCTTCATCTCCCATCTTAGCTTCATCTCCCACTTTGTTAAGGAGATATGCCGTCTGCATGGCTGCCCTCTCGGAATAGTCTTGAACCGAGCCATTCAATTTGCTTCCAAATCCTGGAGGTCCCTCTGTAAACTATTAGGAATCAAATTGAATCTATCCTCTGCCTGCCACCCTCAATCCAACGGGCAGACTGAACGGGTGAACCAGGATCTAGAGACTTATCTCAGGATGTTCTCCTCTGCTAACCAGGACAATTGGGTAGATCTCCTAACGTGAGCTGAATTTTCTCACAACAATGCCTTCCATGAATCCACCTCTAAGTCTCCCTTTCTGGTGGTCTACGGGCACCACCCTTCCCTCCCTAAATTCACACCTCTCCCACCCACCCAGGTTCCTGCTGCTAACCTGCTATACCGCAACTTTCTCTCCATATGGACTCAAGTAAGATCATGTCTCAAGAACTCCTCTAGACACTATAAATTGGCTGCTCATAAGAGACGTCGGATACTTCCCATCTTTAAAGTTGGAGATAGGGTGTGGCTCTCCACAAAGAATATATGCCTCAAACTTCCTTGCCTGAAGCTGGCTCCGCGGTTTATTGGTCCATACACTATCTCTCGTCATCAATCCAGTTTGCTTCAGGTTACACTTACCTGCTTCTCTCTGTATTGTCAATTCTTTCCATGTTTCACTGTTGAAACCACTGAAGATCAATCGATTCTCTTCAGTGTCCTCTTCTATCATTCCTAGAGCCCACGAAGAGGAGGAGTTTGAACTTAAACAAATTTTTGATTCCAAGTATTGTAAAGACGGCCTGAAATACCTGGTAGACTGGAAGGGATTCGGTACTAAAGAGCGCTCCTGGGTTCGTGCTTCTGATGTTCACACTCCTCGCCTGTTGGAGAAATTTCATAAAAAGTTTCCTATGAAACCCTTCAGTAGACGTGCGGTGCCAGTCTTTAAAGGGAGGGGTACTGTCACTCGCCGGGGTATCGGGCAGCTCACCTGACCCCCGGCAAACTTACCTTCCTCTGGCGCTCCGCTCCGTCTTGGATTCGGGTCTGGGCATCCTATCCTGTCTACTTGCCTGCAGAGCTGACGCTCCAATCAAGTACCTGCTATCCTGTCTACTTCCCTGCAGAGCTGATGCTTCAATCAAGTACCTGCTATCCTGTCTACTTGCCTGCAGAGCTGACGCTCCAATCAAGTACCTGCTATCCTGTCTACTTGCCTGCAAAGCTGACGCTTCAATCAAGTACCTGCTATCCTGTCTACTTGCCTGCAGAGCTGCCGCTCCAATCAAGTACCTGCTATCCTGTCTACTTGCCTGCAGAGCTGATGCTCCAATCAAGTACCCGCTATTCTGTCTACTTGTCTACAGAGCTGACGCTCCAACCAGGTACCCGCTATTCTGTCTACTTGTCCACAGAGCTGACGTTCCAACCAAGTACCTGCAGATCTATTCACTTGTCTACAGAGCTGACGCTCCAACTAAGTACCTGAAGATCTATTCACTTGTCTACAGAGCTGACGCTCCAATCAAGTACCTGCAGATCTATTCACTTGTCTACAGAGCTGACGCTCCAATCAAGTACCTGTAGATCTATTCACTTGTCCACAGAGCTGACGCTCCAACCAAGTACCTGCAGATCTGTTCACTTGTCTACAGAGCTGACGCTCCAACCAAGTAACCTGCAGACCTATTCACCTGCCTACGGAGTTCACGCTCCATCCAAATATCGGCAGTTTTATCTTCTTTGTCTACAGGCCTGATGTTCCATCAGCTGTTCCAGTATTTCATCTACCCTTCACCGCTATTGGCTGTCCCTTGTCTCCTGACTTCCAAAAGGGTCTCGCTCAGTACTCTAGCAGGGGCTGCAACCTGTGAGCAGACGCAGCTAAGACCTTACTGCTTTGCGGCGGTTCCTGGTGAACACTGTGTACTCGTTAGACTCTGCGCCCTGCTGGAGTAGCGCTAAACTGTATGAACCCTAGGATTCGCATTGTAAAGACCTATTTATCGTTTGAGACCATGACACTCCTAGATCATTCACCTGGCTTCTCATTATCACCTGCAGCCTATTGGTTTTGGTCTCCTTAAATAACCGGCTAATCCTCTGTAGGATTGCCGGTAATACGTTTACCTTAGTGTTCTGCTCCCTTGTGTTTGCCCTGTTACCTTCTCCTGTTGTTTCCTGCTGGCTCCGTGTACCAGACCGTTTCCGTTCCTGACTACTCTTCATTGGATTTCCCTGTGTATCGACTCGGCTCTGCTTTGACTGTTCTCCTGTGCTGATATCCTGTGTACCAGACCTGGGGCCTGATTCATCAAGGATCTTAAATGAAGAGGATCCTTATTTCAGTCTCCTGGACAAAACCATGTTACAATGCAAAGGGTGCAAATGAGTGTTCTGTTTTGCACATAAGATAAATACTGACTGTTTTTTTATGTAACACACACATATCAACTTTAAATTTCAGTGTACAAATAAGCGATCAAGTATTTGTGTATTACATGAAAAAACAGTCAGTATTTAACTTATGTGATCCTTAATGAATCAGGCCCCTGATTCTGTTTCTGACGATTCTACTATCTACTCACCAGTTCCAGTTTGCTTCCTCCTGCACCCCGGTAAAGTCATGCTCCCAGGCATGGCTTTGGCGTGAGCTGCAGCTCCTCTGCTCAGCTTAACCTAATACGGAGATGCAGCACCTGCAGCATCTCTGTGCTCAGATTTCAACCATCTTCCTTTGGCTCCATACTCAACCTTGCCACAGGTATTATTGACTGTTTACATATATCACTGTGTGCCTATAGTTGTAGTTACCCCTGGCAACTGACTAAGAACTGTTACCCCTAAATCTCCAGACTCTCACTGGTACTGTGGGTTGTAGTTACCCCTGGCAACTGTCTAAGAACTATTTCCCTAGAATCTCCGGACTCTCACCAGTACTGTGAGTTGTAGTTACCCTTGGCTACTGCCTACATTCAGCTTCATCATCTTTGCCTATCACTGCAAGTTCAGTTCCGTTCCTTTCCGGACAAGCACCGGTACAGAAGTCGCTGTGGATCAGGGGACTTCTCTATCAACTGTTCCTTATTTATTCCAGTGGCCCGAGTGATATATCAGTCTTGACACCATCCACTCGGTGTCTCACCGGACTCCCTCCTGCACTTCCTACTCTATGGCCTAGGTAACTCTATTGCTGGGTTCTCCCCAGCCAGTGCACTTCTTATGACCCTCTGTTTGTCTGCAGCCAAGTCTGTCCCCACCACTTGTGGCAAAAGTGCACACCGGAATTTCGGAGCAGACTCCGGGTTTTGCTGTACTGGCTGGAGGGGTTCCTAACAGTATGTATGCATTTATGTAGTGTATGTTTGATTTTCTTTGTAAAGTAAAAGGCTTGTATCTTTAAGTCTGTTTTGTATATGTAGATAACTGGAATGAATAGGATGAATAGGTATATATATAGCCTTGTGAAACACAGGGATCGAGTAAGTCACTCTTACGGATTTCTAGTTGGGATGCGCAAGCAGAACAACTGCGATGCCTTGTCTATGGTTGGCATGGTACAAGGCGAAAACTCAAAAGGTTGTGTGAAATAATACCTCTCATGTACAGCTGAGATGTCACGGGTGCGCATTATTCGACGTGACTAAAATAGCGAAAAAGACGAAAATTGCAGTATATCCCAATAATGAATGAAATTAGTTATTAATAAGATCAAAGGCATTGTATATCGTTACTATGTACAATAGTAGGTTTGATTGTGAACTAACTTGATAATTTTTGTGGAAATGAAATATTTTTTGTTAATTGGCTATGCTTGACACTGGAGCTGAAATTTCCATCACCAATGTGGAACCAGATAACCCTCAGTGTGTTGTGATCGGATTTGATCACCAACAAGGGTGGATGACAGCCCACAGGATTGATAAAGTGATTGTAGAAAGCAATGATTTCTCTTTAAAAATCCCAATGTGGTATTTCTCAGGATCTGATAACATTATCAGAACTGATATAAAGACACAACAGGGCTGGATATTAGATCTTGAAAATTGTATGGTATGGAAAGATTCCAGAAAATCAAGGATCTGTGTGATACAGCAACATGATCTGGGTCCACTCATACATGCAAATGATAGGAATGACAATGGGCTTGTGCATAAATGGCCAGAGGTCTCACACAACACAGACCTTGAACCTATTGCGTACAGGTATCCAGAATTATGGGCACAAGGGAAAAATGACTGTGGAAGGATGGTTGATGTTGAGGTGGACATACAAGGGCCAGACCCACCACCTCAGCATCAATATCGCTTCCCTCCTTAAGCCATGGACTCTGTATTGGAAGCTGTAACTGACCTAGAGTCATGGGGGTGGTCATAAAGGATAATTCAAAGTGAAACAATCCCTTATGGTCTGCTATGAAAAAGGAGACGAACACCTGGAGACTCACAATCGATCTCGGGCTTCTGAACAAATATACCCACATATCAGCGCAGGTAGTTGCAGAAACCCCAAACATAATGGCAAGGATAGATGGTAAAAGCCAGGTATTCTCAACCATTGATGTGGTAAACGGATTTTTCTCTATACCCTTGACAGAAAGTTGCCAGTACAAGTTTGCGTTCACTGTACGTGACATGCTATACATGTTCTGCGTTTTTCGCCAGGGCATTCACAGTAGCCCAACTTACTTTCATCAGGCATTTGCAAAAGTGCTGAGTGTTTTCTCGCGCCCAAAATGCCTGTTACAGTATGTTTACGACCTACTCCTCCATACAGAGACCATGGAGGAGCACTTAGCCCTCTTACAGGAATTGTTAGATCTCCTGTCACGTGCAGGACTGAAGCTGAGTCCTCACAAGGCAAACCTGGCTAGGTCAGAGGTGATATTTCTAGGGGTTAAGATTGCTCACGGAAGAAAGGGCATCATGGCCACCTGCGTGGAAGCAATGGTTAAATTACCCAGGCCTGGCTCCCTGCAGGACTTGCGTAAGTTCCTGGGGGTTGCAAATTTCATTAACGAATTCATAGAGGACTTTGCTACCAAGGCAAAGCCTCTCTATGAATTACTCAGAGGTGAAAAACCCTCACGGAAAGATTGGGCGGAACCACAGGAGAAGGCCTTTACAAAACTAAAAAGAGACCTCTCCTCCACCCGGTACTAGCCACTCTCCACCAAGATGGCAAATTGGCCATCCAAGCACATGCTGGATCAGAGTCCATATCAGCGGCCCTCCTGCAAGAGGTGGATACAACAATTAGACCACTAGGATACTTCTCAAGACTTCTTTCACCAGTTGAAAGGGGTTTTGATGAATGTGCAAAACAGCTGGCAGCCATACATTATGCTGTCAAAGTGACAGAGCATATTGTAGGGTTCAGGCCAATTACTGTGCAGACACCTCAGTCTCCATTAACTCTCATACTCTGGGATACACTTCCTGGAGTCTCTCAGCAGAGGTTTGGTGTTACAGCAACCAGTGCGACATAAACTTGAAGAACTTAGCTGAAAAGGTCTTCACCTGTAGCAGCCGCCTCCCGTAGAAACTGGTTATGCTCACAGGTACTCGGATGCCCCCAGGACTTACACTGAGTGTAGTACAAGTTTATGGTCACACGGCAGCACTCAGGTACGGGAGGTAATACACGGAGTAGGGACAGGCCAGAGCTCTGCGGACTGGACAGAGATGGTAATGTCCGACTGGCCTGAAAGAGGACAGGTGGAGGCGTGTGGTACAAGCTGGGTCAGGGCCACAGGCAAAGGTTCAGAGTCCGAGTACAGACAGAAGGTCAGGGTCACAGGCAAAGGTACCGAGTCCGGGTACAGGCAGAAGGTCAGGGTCACAGGCAAGGGTTCACAGTTCGGGAACAGGAAAAGGTCATACAAGAGAAAGCAAGCCAAGATTTTAAACACCAACACAGCACAGAAGCAGGTAGCAGACTGGAACAGAACGCTATAACCGGCAGTGAGGCTCAGGCCTCACTGCCTTAAATTGTACCAAGAGCCAATCATAGCAAAGCCTTGAAAGTATCCCCAGGATTTGCCTAAGTAATTAGAAGTACTGGTGGCCAATGGAGATGCAATGCCCAGCTGCATAATTAGACAGAGCTGCAAGAAAATTTAATCAGCCATAGATGGCTGAGTTTAAACAGCCCTGCGCGCACATCTGTTTAACAGCTGGCCACGCGCGGCAGCAGGGAGCAGCAAGCATCCCGGTTGTTGCCTAGGCACCCAGGAAGAGGCGGCCGGAAGTGACGCAGCGATTGTCATGGAGATGGCCGGGACGCCAGACACCAAGGACAGTGAGTCGCGGCAGTGCCGGCGGCTGCCGCGGCTTCTGACAGTACCCCCCCCCCCCCTTGAGGAGGGGTCAAGGAACCCAGACATCCAGGCTTTGTGGGGAATCTCCTAAAAAAATTCCTTTATGAGCTTATCAGCGTGGAGATGCCTCTGCGGTACCCAACATTGCTCTTCAGGTCCATAACCCTTCCAATGTACAAGGAACTGGACCTGACCTTAGACTTTTCTTGAGTCAAGAATTCTCTCTACGAGGAACTCATGGTCTCCATTCACAAGCAGCGGCGTAGGCTTGTTTGAAGAAGGCTGATTAAGCTTTCTAGGAGAAATAGCTTTTTTCAGGAGAGAGCAATGGAAAGTACACGAAGTACACGAAGCTTGACGTAGTGCGGAATATACCTTTTTCCATATGGACTTTAACCAGGATGTAAAGGCAGGATTCCCGGAATCACCAGCAGAAGTAACAGAGGAAAAAGAGTTCGCTTTCGGGTGGAATCCGAGGTTACAGAAGAACGGGGATGTGCGTGTTGCAGAATGGCAAGAATTGTTATATGCAAGCTCCTCCCAAGGTAAGAGAGAGGACCAGTTGTCATGAAACTTGGATACATATATGCGCAAGAACTGTTCCAGGGATTGATTGCTTTTTTCTGTATGACCATTCGATTGTGGGTGGCAAGCAGAAGACAGGCTGACTTTGATCCCAAGAGAGTTGCAAAAGGACCTCCAGAATTGTGCTATAAACTGGGACCCACGGTCCGAGACGATGTCTTCTCGAAAACCATGGAAATGGAAAATATGTGCAATGAATAATGTGGCCAAGCTTCTGGCATCCGGTAGCTTGGGTAACGTACAAAGTGTGCCATTTTACTGAAATGGTCAATGACCACCCAGATGGTGTTATGACCAGAGTACCATGGGAGATTGACAATAAAGTTCATTGAAAGATGTGTCCAAGGCTTGCTCGGAGCAGGTAAGGGTAGCAATTAACAAGGAGGACAGTTCCTAGAGGATTTGTTTCTAGCACATTCCGGGCAGGCACGGACGTACTTCTCAACATCCAAAGACAAGGTTGGCCACCAAACCCAGCGGGATAGTATTTTCATGGTCCTATGGATTCCTGGATGAACTGCTTAGAGGTTAACGTGGTATTCAAAGAGGACTGACTTCCTCAGATGAACCGGAACAAACAATTTATTTGTAGGAGTCTGAGCTGGAGCAATCTTTTGGAACTGAAGGAGTGTGGCCCCAAGATCTTGAGTTAGACCGATATGAATGGAGGATAAGGGAGTATAGGTTGCGGGTCAGGAGACTGAGGATGGCATGCCATGAAACTCTGAGACAAAGAATCAGCTTTGGTGTTATTCGAACCTGGAATAAAGGTGATGATGAAGTTAAACCGGGTAAAAAACAAAGCCCAGCGGGCCTGCCGGGGATTTAGGGTTTTAGCAGTCTGAATATACTGGAGGTTTTTGTGGTCAGTGAAGAGTGTAGTGACATGGATTGCTCCTTCTAACCAATTCCGCCACTCTTCAAGGGCCCACTTGATGGCCAACAATTCACGATTTCTGACGTCATAGTTGGTCTCAGCAGATGAGAATTTCTTGGAAAGATATGCACAGGGATGTAATTTCTTACTCTGAGGATCTCTTTGAGAAAGAATGGCCCCTCCTCAAACATCCGAGGCATCTACTTCCACTATAAACGGAAGTTCTGGGTCAGGGTGCCTAAGAACGGATGAAGGCGGTTTTGAGGGCTGAACAGCTCGCCACGGCCTCTGGAGACCAATTAGCCGTGTTAGCACAGGTGAGGGCAGTTATAGGAGCCACCAGAGAAGAAAATGAGCATATAAACCTTCGATAGTAATTGGTGAAGCCAAGGAATCTTTGAATCGCCTTCAGGTTAGTAGGGAGGACCCAGTCCTGTATTGCTTGAACTTTACTGGGATCCATGGAGAAACCAGATGATGAGATAATGTATCCTAGAAAGGCCACCCTGGAGACCTAAAACTCACATTTTTCCAATTTTGCATAGAGGTGATGTTGGCGTAATTTTTTCAGAACCTCACGAACTTGTTGGCGGTGCTGAGACAGAGATTGAGAATAAATTAAAATGTCATCCAGATAAACCACCACTGTTTTTCCCAGGAATTCACATAAGACGTCGTTGATGAGGTCTTGGAAGACTGCCGGAACGTTGCACAACCCGAACGGCATCACCAGATACTCATAATGTCCGGATTGAGTATTGAAGGCCGCCTTCCACTCGTCTCCCTCTCTAATACGTATAAAGTTATAGGCACCTCGGAGGTCGATCTTTGAAAAAATGGTGGCCAATTTGTGCTGGTCAAATAAAACGAAAATTAACGGCAAGGGATATGTGTTCTTGACCGTGATTTTATTCAGGCCACAATAATCTATGCAGGGTCTCAGACTGACATCTTTTTTGGCTACAAAGAAACATTCCAGCTCCTACTGGAGATTTGGAGGCGTGGATAAATCCTTTTTTAGATTCTCCTCTAAGTACTGTTCCATAGCTTGGGTCTCTGGGATAGATAAGGAATACAGACGCCCTTTGGGCAACTTAGAAACCGGTACAAGATCAATAACACAGTCGTAGTCCCGATGAGGCGGGAGAGAGTCAGCTTTCTTTTTACAGAACACATCACCAAAGTCCTGGTAGGGTGCAGGTAACAATTCCGGATTAGGCTGTAGAACTCTAAGTGGTAGGTCAAGCGTGTAGAAGAGCACTTTGGACTCCAACAGATGATCCCCCCCTTCTTCCAATCACTAAGGGGATTATGACTCTGAAACCAAGGATACCCCAGAATCAATGGAGCAGAGGGGCAGGTGATCAGGAAGAATGAGAGCTCCTCCATATGGAGAGCTCCTACAGATAACTGAACCAATGGAGTCTTAGCGAGTATTCAACCCCCAACCAAGGGGTTAGCATCCAAGCCACAGGCGGTAATGCTCGAACCCAAATTAACATCAGGAATAACAAGCGATTGAGCCAAGTGGATATCCAGGAAGTTACCTGCTGCACCACTATCGAGGAAGGCTGACATAACTGTAGATTGGAAAATATATCTTAGTATATAACACTCCCTTGGTGCTTGGGACAGATTGTACAGATAAGAAAAAAAAAGTAAAACAGATTTATTGTTAGGCAGTATACGTGGGTGGCAACCCTACAGTGTGTTTCACACTGACATATTTGTAACAAAAAAGGCACATAAACAATTTATATAGCATGAAAGCAGGCAAGGATTATATAATGTAAATAAAGTCCATTTGGCCACAAAAAACACGGTTTTCTGATAGGGATAATAAAGTCCACTAGAATAGCAGAGAAACCAAACACAGTCAATCCTATGCAGATATGGCAAATGTAAATTCTCCTTTAGGTTTGTCAGCCGACAATAGATTCCAATTGAGAAAGAAAGAGACGGGCTGGTGATAGAAGACTTAACCTCACTTTGATGGGCTGGTAGTGTCCTCTCAAAAAGTCCTGCTTGGTGCCAAGAAAACTTATGCGATGAGCACGCTTGTGCCGTCCCGCTGAAGTGCGATAAAGCAAACCTGGAAGTCCCGGGCGTTCTCGCGATTAGCAGAGATGCGCATGCGCATGCGTGAGGTGGATCCGTTCGCTTCCCAAAGCGGCGGTCTCGAGTCAATGTATGGTGCCCTTGGAGGGCAAAAGCTTTGTCATACCAATGCGTTTTGCACTACGGCTTCTTCAGGGATCGATAGAAAACTGCAGGCCACAGCTTGGGGGTTAAATATATTACTTCCTGGAAGGGCTCCAATGGCTGTTAGCCTGGGCTGGGTCTGCAAATGATGGATAGGCAGATTGTCCAATCCGCGAGTTGTAATAGTCCATTTTGGATTGGGATTGGTTCCCCCAATTGTTGGTAAACATCAACCACGTGTATACACAGAGATAGAAAAAAACAGAGAATGGAATGAATTGAGACAGAACAAAAACAGTCTCTAGGTTGTATTGAATGTGTCCCCGTTGTACTTATTGGAATATCACTTAGCCCAAAAAATGGGGGTTATGGATCACTAAAAAATGAGTGATCTCAATATTGATATGGCTCCATAATGCATATATAAAAGTTACATTTGTCCATTAATATGCTTGGGAACATGGAGACTGCCATTTTCAGTATCACAAAGAGAGGATAGGAAAGATAGATGTGGTGGAGTTGAGGAACCGATAGTATTGATGATGGTCCTAAAAAGAGTACTAAGAATGTAATTGAAGGTGAGCACTGAGCTGACTGGTGTAAACTCCATAGATGTAGGTGGCATTATTGGAGAAAGTGGTTCAGCTCAAAATCAATGTTCAGACCCTCTGCTGCAAGAGTCTTGATTCTGAATATAAGTTTAGACTCTTCTTTGGACATGTACTTAATGTAGTTACCCCCCCTCCAGGTTTGGGAACCTTTTTTATACCCATAAACTTAAGTAGAGATGGGTCCTTTGAATGGTACTTGGCAAAGTGATCAGAGACGCTATGTTTGTCAAATCCATTATGGATGTTCCTCTGGTGCTCGGATACTCTGGTATGCAATTTTCTAATTGTTCTGCCTATGTATTGCAACCCACAGGGGCATTCCAGAATGTAAATGACCCCTGTGGTATCGCATGTAATCTTGTCCTCTATAGTGAAATTTTCCCCAGTGGTGTGGGATGTGAAATGGGTGATGGATTTGGTGCAACTAATGCAGCTTTCCCTACATACTCCACACCTATTACAGTGATAGAACCCATTTTTGTTCTCGTTGAGCCAGGTGTTATTCATAGTGGATAGGTTGGGTGGAATAGTACTTTTAACCAATTTTGTTCTCAAACTATTGGCTTTCATATATATAAACCTGGGTTTATGTGGAATGAAACCTTTCAGTTTTTCATCTTCCAACAGAACTTTCCAATGTTTTCTTACAATGTGCTCAATCATTTTTGCATCCTTGCTATATTGGTTAATAAAGGGAATTTCTGTGAATGGTGTTGCGTCTTTGTTCTTATTCAGGATGGTGTCCCTATCGGTGTCTCTGACAGTGGAGATAGCCTGTTCTACAGACAGTGAATCATAATTCCTTTCTAGGAACTGAGGTCTCAAATTCTCAGCCTGGGTGTTGTAATTGTCTATTTTTGAGCAGTTACGTCTGATCCGCATTAATTGCCCTTTAGGAATGTTTCGTAACCAGTTCTCCTGGTGGCTGCTATTTGAAGGCATGTAGGAGTTGGAATCTACCTCCTTAAAGAAGGTTCTAGTTTCCAGCTTGTTATTTTCTACAAAGATCTGCAGATCTAGGAAATTAATAGACTCAGTGCTAGTGTTGGAGGTAAATTGAAGATTGAGGCTATTCTGATTTATGTGTTCTAGGAAGAGGGTGAGTTCATGTTTTCCTCCTGTCCAAATGATCAGGATATCGTCGATGTAACGGCACCAAAGTTTGAGATATTGTAGGAAAGGGTTGTTGTTCCAAATGGCCTTGTTCTCCCATACAGCTACAAACAGGCTCGCGTAACTGGGTGCAAATTTCGCGCCCATAGCTGTTCCGCGAACCTGTTTGTAGAATGAGCCCTCGGACCAAAAATAATTGTGGTTTAGGGTGAATGAAATGGCATCTATGATAAAGTCGATTTGTTCTAATAGAAGAGTGGATTCTTGGGTGAGTATGTCCCGGACATGGGCACATCCAATATTGTGTTTGATGACAGTATACAAAGAGGTGACATCACAGGTGGCCAATATGTAGCCTTCCTGCCAGGTATTATTATTATTTATTTGTTAGGCGCCACAACCACAAGGTTTCCGCAGCGCCGCACATAGTACAAACAGTAGACTATACAGGGTATAACAGTACAGAACAATAAACAAAAGTACCAATACTTCAGAAACTCCAGGCAGGCAGATGCAATAGACACGGAGCAGAAGAACGGGTAAGGAGACAGGAGGGAAGAGGGCCCTGCTCAAGCGAGCTTACATCCTAAGGGAGGGTTAAACAGACCAGGCACAAGAGGAGCCAGTTGAGGGAATGGGAGAGAGGGGAGAATGAGTGGAGGAGATGGGGGTTAAGTGGATGGTTGGTAGGCTTTGAGAAAGAGGTGAGTTTTGAGTGCACGTTTGAAGGAGCACAGAGTAGGAGAGAGGCGGATGGAGCGAGGGAGGTCATTCCAGTGAAGGGGGGCTGCACGGGAAAAGTCCTGGATTCTGGATTGGGAAGAGGTGATCAGAGTGGAGGAGAGGCGGCGGTCATTGGCCGAGCGCAGGGAGCGGGTGGGAGTGTGAATGGAGAGGAGGTTAGAGATATAAGGGGCAGTAGAGTGGGAGAGAGCCTTGTAAGTGGTGGTGAGGAGTTTGAAAAGAATTCTGTAGGGGAAGGGGAGCCAGTGTAGGGCAAGGCAGAGAGGGGAGGCAGAGGAGGAGCGGCGTGAGAGGTAGATGAGTCTTGTGGCCGCATTGAGTATAGAGCGGAGGGGGGAGAGACGGGAGTGGGGGAGGCCGGTGAGGAGGAGGTTGCAGTAATCCAGGCGGGAGATGATGAGTGCGTGTATGATGGTTTTGGTGGCCTCCTGAGAGAAGAAGAGACGGATGCGGGCGATGTTGCGTTGGAAGCGACAGGCTTTGGTAAGAGAATGAATGTGGGGGGGCAAAAGAGAGAGAGGAGTCAAGGGTGACACACCAAGCAGCGGAGTTGGGTGACAGAGGAGATGGTGGTGTTGTTAACGACAATGGAGAGGTCATGGTGGGATGGGAGGCTGGGAGGAGGAAAGACAATGAGTTCAGTTTTGGAAATGTTGATTTTGAGAAAGCGCTCCGACATCCAGGAGGAGATGGCGGAGAGAGGCAGTCAGATACCTGAGCGAGGAGGTGGAGGAAAGATCAGGTGAAGAGATGTAAAGTTGAATGTCCTCAGCATAAAGGTGATACTGAAGGCCAAAGGAGGAGATGAGAGCACCAAGGGAGGAAGTATAGAGCGAAAAGAGTAGAGGGCCGAGAACGGAGCCCTGTGGGACTCCTACAGCGAGAGGGTAGGGAAAGGAGGAAGAACCAGACATGGATACAGAGAAGGAGCGGTTAGCGAGGTATAAGGAGAACCAGGCGTGGACAGAACCAGAGAGTCCGAGAGAGAGAAGAGTTTGCAGCAGGAGGGGATGATCGACGGTGTCAAAGGCTGCGGAAAGGTCAAGGAGGGTGAGTAGGGAGAAATGACCCTTGGATTTGGCCGATAGGAGATCATTAGTAACCTTGGCCAGGGCAGTTTCGGTAGATTGGAGGAGGCGGTAGCCGGATTGGAGAGGGTCAAGGAGGGAATTGTCCGAGAGGTGCCTGGTTAGGCGGCTGCAGACAATTCGCTCAAGTAATTTAGAGGCATAGGGGAGAAGAGAGATAGGGTGATAGTTGGCAAGAGATGTGGGGTCAAGATTGGGTTTCTTGAGGATAGAAGAGATGAGAGCATGTTTAAATGAGAGGGGTACTACACCAGAGAAGAGTGATAGGTTGAAAAGGTGTGCGAGGTAAGAGCAGGCAGTGGGAGAAAGAGAGCGAAGGAGGTGAGAGGGGGTGGGATCGAGAGGGCAGGTAGAGGGTGGAGAGGAAAGAATGAGAGAGCGAACTTTTTTACCTGTTGTAGGGCCGAAGGAGCACCAGAGTTGGGTGTTGGTGGGAGGTGAAGCGAAGAGGGAGGCGGGAGAAGGGGAAGAGGAGATGTTCAGTCTGATGGCCTCAATTTTGGAAGAGAAAAAGGTGGCAAAGTCAGAAGCGGACAGGGAAGACGGGACAGAAGGGGGTGGGGGGAGAGTAGGGAGTTGAAGGTGGCAAAGAGGCGGCGGGGATTGGAGGACTGAGAAGAAATGAGGGACTTAAAGAAGGATTGTTTGGCGAGGGAGAGGGCGGAGCAGAAAGAAGAGAGGATGAATTTAAAGTGAAGGAAGTCGGCCAGGGACTGAGATTTCCTCCAGAGGCATTCAGCAGTGTGAGAGCACTTTTGGAGGAAGCGGGTGAGTTTTGAGTGCCAGGGCTGGGGAATAATGCGGCGTCTGCTGACAGTAGAGGCCGGGGCGACAGCGTCCAGGGCAGTAGAAAGGGAGAGATTGTAGAGGGAGGACGCCTGGTCAGGACAGACCAGGGAGGGAAGGGGTGATAGGAGAGTTTCAAGAGAGTAGGGCAAGGAGGTATGGTCAATAGCGTCAAGGTTGTGCCTGGTGTGGGTGGCTTTGGGCGGGGCAGGAGCAGGGGAGGAGGACAGAGTGAAGGAGAGGAGATGGTGGTCAGAGAGTGGGAAAGGAGAGTTGGAGAAGTCAGAGATATCACAGAGGTGAGAGAAGACAAGGTCAAGGGAGTGACCAAGACAGTGGGTGGGGGAAGAGGTCCACTGAGTGAGGCCTAGGGAGGAGGAGAGGGCGAGAAGTTTGATGGTGGCGGGGTCAGAACAGTTGTCAATAGGAATATTAAAGTCACCAAGTATGATGGAGGGAATGTCAGAGGAAAGGTAGCGGGGGAGCCATGAAGCGAAGTTGTCAAGGAAAAGGGAGGAGGGGCCTGGGGGATGGTAGATGACGGAGACACGGAGGTGGATGGGGGAGAAGAGCCGGATGGAGTGTACTTCAAAGGAAGATAAGGAGAGGGAAGGTAAAGTGGGAATGACCCAAAAAGTGCAGTTGGGGGAAAGGAGGAGACCCACTCCACCTCCTGGACACTCATCCGGTCTGGTGGAGTGGGTGAAGGAGAGGCCCCCATAGGAAAGGGCGGCAGGTGATGCAGTGTCAGAAGAATTAAGCCAGGTTTCAGTGATGGCAAGAAGATTTAGAGAGTTGGAGATGAAGAGGTCATGGAAGGAGGCCAGTTTGTTACGGATGGACCTGGAGTTCCAGAGGGCACATGAGAAGGGGAGGGAGGGAAGAGGGGAGATGTGGATGAGATTGTCAGGGTTGATAGAGTTAGGGGGAGGGTGAGGGGTGGGGCAGTGAGAGATAGGCGAGAGAAGGGGGCTGGGGGAGAGGATGGGTATAGGAAAGGAGCGGGGTGGCATGGTGAGGGACAGGGATGGATGGGGAATAATAGAAGGGGCAAGGGTAATTAACACAGAGGTGAGGGCAGCAAAGGGAGACAGAAATGGACCAGAGCAGATAAGAGGCTTAGTTAGATTAAGGATAGACGGAGTAAAGTAAAACAAAGACTTAGTAAAATTAAACTAGTTAGATTAAGCTAAATTAGATTAGGGATTGACAGAACAAAGTAAGACAAAGACAAAGATAAGACTGTAAGAGACAAAGGAATGGAGCAAGAACAAAAAGCGGTCGCAGAAGCAATATAAAATGCCGTAAAGAATTAAAATAAAATGGAGAAAGTTAAAAATGCAAATAAAATACAATAATTAAGATAAAGTACAATAATTAAGATAGAATAATTAATATAAAATACAGTACAATACAATAAAATAAATTGCAGTAAAATAAGGTTAAACTAAGGTTAAAATGAGCTAACGGTAAGTTAGAAATGAAAACACAAAAAATTAATTAAATAGAAATGAAAACACAAAAATTAAATAGCAGTAAAATAAGGTTAAACTAAGGATTTTAACTGCATTTTAATAGTGTTTAAAGCATATAGGTCAGTGTAGGACCTGCATATAATGAGGTACCCTTGACGTGGGATGCAGGCTTAAGTCTTTTGATCAAAATATGAACTAATACCTCATGTTTTCATTTTGCTAGACACATACAGATATGCAGTTTAAAGGATAAGCGCTGACAACTTTCTTTCTGTTTTGTATACATATATGGGCATTTATATTGCCATGCAGCTGGTACCACATACAATATGGGATATACCGAGCGCGGGCTTGTTGCCAAGCAGCTGGTACCATATATAATGTGGGATCTACCGAGCGCGAGCTTATTTTTCTCTGGTTTTGTTTCAAAATATTGCCTTTTTGTCATAGCAGCTGTCCATCAAGCCTATTTAAGGCACATTTGGGTGTGGCTCACAAGCCAACCTTTGCTAGATGTAAACCCCTATACCTGGGAGGTGAGTGCATCTGATTTTAACTGCATTTTAATAGTGTTTAAAGCATATAGGTCAGTGTAGGACCTGCATATAATGAGGTACCCTTGACGTGGGATGCAGGCTTAAGTCTTTTGATCAAAATATGAACTAATACCTCATGTTTTCATTTTGCTAGACACATACAGATATGCAGTTTAAAGGATAAGCGCTGACAACTTTCTTTCTGTTTTGTATACATATATGGGCATTTATATTGCCATGCAGCTGGTACCACATACAATATGGGATATACCGAGCGCGGGCTTGTTGCCAAGCAGCTGGTACCATATATAATGTGGGATCTACCGAGCGCGAGCGTATTTTTCTCTGGTTTTGTTTCAAAATATTGCCTTTTTGTCATAGCAGCTGTCCATCAAGCCTATTTAAGGCACATTTGGGTGTGGCTCACAAGCCAACCTTTGCTAGATGTAAACCCCTATACCTGGGAGGTGAGTGCATCTGATTTTAACTGCATTTTAATAGTGTTTAAAGCATATATGTCAGTGTAGGACCTGCATATAATGAGGTACCCTTGACGTGGGATGCAGGCTTAAGTCGTTTGATCAAAATATGAACTAATACCTCATGTTTTCATTTTGCTAGACACATACAGATATGCAGTTTAAAGGATAAGCGCTGACAACTTTCTTTCTGTTTTGTAAGGATAAAATAAGCTTAAGGTAAGTTAGAAATGAAAACAAGGTGGCGAAAATTATGTAGGGCTGCAGAGAGCCGGTACCGGGTCCAGGGCAGGAAAGTCCTGGGAGACCGGGAGTCCAGGGAGGTACAGGGTCCAAGGCAGGAAAGTCCAGGGAGACCAGAGAATCAGGAGAGTCACGGTGAGGACAAGAGCCACACTGAGGCGGTGAGGCAGAGTCACAGGCCCGGGGAGACGGTGAGATGGTTGTGGAGAGTAAGGCAGCGTTGAGAGGCTTCAGTTCGGGAGCAGGAGAGAGCATCAGGACCGGAGCAGTGCAGCGTGGAGGGCAGCTACAAGAGCAGCTGGAGACAGCATCAGGAACTGGAGGAGCATGATCAGGGGCTGGAACTGGAAGTAATGCCTCTAAGTGTTTCTAAAACATGCCCAGTATCTTTGAGGTAGCTTCTTTGGGTGGAAACCAATGGTTGGAGGAAGGAATCTATATAGCTGTAGATATGGGTGGTGAGTGATCCAATGCCCGAAACAATGGGTCTGCCAGGTGGATTATGTAAGATTTGTGGATTTTAGGTAGATGATAAATTACTGGTAATCTGGCAAATTTGACATAGAGATAATCGAATTCTGCTTTGTTTAGTATTCCCTTTTGGGAAGCAGGAGAAAGGAATTCAAGTAATTCTTTTTGGTAAAGCTTGGTGGGGTCTGATTTTAGGGGTTCATAGGTGGTTCTGTCCTTAAGCTGTCTATTTAGCTCTTCTAGGTATTTTTCCTTGTCCTGGATCGTGATGCCCCCACCCTTGTCTGCTGGTTATATTATTATTTTAGGATTAGTTTGGAGGTCCTTTAACGCCTTTCTTTCTTTAATGCTGAGATTGTTTTTTGGTCCGAGGGCTCATTCTACAAACAGGTACGCGGAACAGCTATGAGTGCGAAATTTGCGCCCAGTTACGCGAACCTGTTTGTAGCTGTATGGGAGTACAAGGCCATTTGGAACAACAACCTTTTCCTACAATATCTCAAACTTTGGTGCCGTTACATCGACGATATCCTGATCATTTGGACAGGAGGAAAACATGAACTCACCCTCTTCCTAGAACACATAAATCAGAATAGCCTCAATCTTCAATTTACCTCCAACACTAGCACTGAGTCTATTAATTTCCTAGATCTACAGATCTTTGTAGAAAATAACAAGCTGGAAACTAGAACCTTCTTTAAGGAGGTAGATTCCAACTCCTACATGCCTTCAAATAGCAGCCACCATGAGAACTGGTTACAAAACACTCCTAAAGGGCAATTAATGCGGATCAAACGTAACTGCTCAAAAATAGACGATTACAACACCCAGGCTGAGGTTTTGAGACCTCGGTTACTAGAAGGGAATTATGTTTCACTGTCTGTAGAACAGGCTATCTCCACTGTCAGAGACACCGATAGGGACACCATCCTGAATAAGAACAAAGACGCAACACCATTCACAGAAATTCCCTTTATTAACCAATATAGCAAGGATGCAAAAATGATTGAGCACATTGTAAGAAAACATTGGAAAGTTCTGTTGGAAGATGAAAAACTGAAAGGTTTCATTCCACATAAACCCAGGTTTATATATATGAAAGCCAATAGTTTGAGAACAAAATTGGTTAAAAGTACTATTCCACCCAACCTATCCACTATGAATAACACCTGGCTCAACGAGAACAAAAATGGGTTCTATCACTGTAATAGGTGTGGAGTATGTAGGGAAAGCTGCATTAGTTGCACCAAATCCATCACCCATTTCACATCCCACACCACTGGGGAAAATTTCACTATAGAGGACAAGATTACATGCGATACCACAGGGGTCATTTACATTCTGGAATGCCCCTGTGGGTTGCAATACATAGGCAGAACAATTAGAAAATTGCATACCAGAGTATCCGAGCACCAGAGGAACATCCATAATGGATTTGACAACCATAGCGTCTCTGATTACTTTGCCAAGTACCATTCAAAGGACCCCTCTCTACTTAAGTTTATGGGTATAAAAAAGGTTCCCAAACCTGGAGGGGGGGGTAACTACATTAAGTACATGTCCAAAGAAGAGTCTAAACTTATATTCAGAATCAAGACTCTTGCAGCAGAGGGTCTGAACATTGATTTTGAGCTGAACCACTTTCTCCAATAATGCCACCTACATCTATGGAGTTTACACCAGTCAGCTCAGTGCTCACCTTCAATTACATTCTTAGTACTCTTTTTAGGACCATCATCAATACTATCGGTTCCTCAACTCCACCACATCTATCTTTCCTATCCTCTCTTTGTGATACTGAAAATGGCAGTCTCCATGTTCCCAAGCATATTAATGGACAAATGTAACTTTTATATATGCATTATGGAGCCATATCAATATTGAGATCACTCATTTTTTAGTGATCCATAACCCCCATTTTTTGGGCTAAGTGATATTCCAATAAGTACAACGGGGACACATTCAATACAACCTAGAGACTGTTTTTGTTCTGTCTCAATTCATTCCATTCTCTGTTTTTTTCTATCTCTGTGTATACACGTGGTTGATGTTTACCAACGATTGGGGGAACCAATCCCAATCCATAATGGCCTATTACAACTCGCGGATTGGACAATCTGTTTGTCCATCATTTGCAGACCCAGCCCAGGCTAACAGCCATTGGAGCCCTTCCAGGAAGTAATATATTTAACCCCCAAGCTGTGGCCTGCAGTTTTCTATCGATCCCTGAAGAAGCCGTAGTGCAAAACGCATTGGTATGACAAAGCTTTTGCCCTCCAAGGGCACCATACATTGACTCGAGACCGCCGCTTTGGGAAGCGAAAGGATCCACCTCACGCATGTGCATGCGCATCTCTGCTGATCGCGAGAACGCCCGGGACTTCCAGGTTTGCTTTATCGCACTCCAGCGGGACGGCACAAGCGTGCTCATCGCATCAGGACTTTTTGAGAGGACACTACCAGCCCATCAAAGTGAGGTTAAGTCTTCTATCACCAGCCCGTCTCTTTCTTTCTCAATTGGAATCTATTGTCGGCTGACAAACCTAAAGGAGAATTTACATTTGCCATATCTGCATAGGATTGACTGTGTTTGGTTTCTCTGCTATTCTAGTGGACTTTATTATCCCTATCAGAAAACCGTGTTTTTTGTGGCCAAATGGACTTTATTTACATTATATAATCCTTGCCTGCTTTCATGCTATATAAATTGTTTATGTGCCTTTTTTGTTACAAATATGTCAGTGTGAAGCACACTGTAGCGTTGCCACCCACGTATACTGCCTAACAGTAAATCTGTTTTACTTTTTGTTTTTTTTATTATCTGTATAATCTGTCCCAAGTGCCAAGGGAGTGTTATATACTAAGATATATTTTCCACTCCAGGGTTGAGCTATCTCTACCATCCCCCCACTCCCAAGTGGCTGATCGTCCACTGACCTATTGCAATAGGGAGCGCCTTTATTAATAACTGTAGATTGATCTCTGAAGATTAGGCATGCAGGTACTAACAAGGAATTTTCTGAAGAGATTATTTGGAAACCTAAGCGCACCTCTTCACCAGCGCTTAGGTTTATGCATTTCCCGACTTGATAGGGCAGGAACGAACTAGGTGAGGTAAGGAAATTATGATGCCGACTCTCTGCTGTTCAGAGCCAAAGGAGCGTGGTCTCAGGCAAAAATATATCTTGCAACTCTCCTTGAAGTTGCGAAAGGAGGATCTGCTTCCAGAAAATCGATCAGGCAAGTTCAATTTTGGCTCTGTACTGACGACAGAGGAGGCCTGTTGAACCTACGGGTTTCTGGAGGACTCTTCTTGTGCTGACAAGCGATGAGATAAACTCTGTACAACTTGCGACAAGGCCTGGATTTGATTCGCTAAGACCTGAGCTGGAGAAAGGTCCGGCTCTCTGTCATCCATTACAGAATTACCTCCAATCTTCACTGTCCGGTTATAATGTTACGGCAGCCAGTGGGACATAATCTTGTAGAACTTAGCAGAAGAGGTCTTCACCTATAGCAGTCACCTTTCCCGTAGAGGCTGGTCACACGGCACGGGAGGAAATACACGGAGTAGGGACAGGCCAGAGCTCTGCGGACTGGACAGAGATGGTAATGGCCGACTGGCCTGACAGAGGACAGGTGGAGGCGTGTGGTACAACCTGGGTCAGGGCCACAGGCAGAGGTTCAGAGTCCAGGTACAGGCAGAAGGTCAGGGTCACAGGCAAAGGTTCTGAGTGCAGGTACAGGCAGAAGGTCAGGTTTACAGGCAAAGGTTCTGAGTGCAGGTACAGGCAGAAGGTCAGGGTCACAGGCAAAGGTTCAGAGTCTGGGTACAGGCATTATGAAAGGAGGATCTGCTTCCTGTGTCAGGGTCACAGGCAAGGGTTCACAGTCCGGGAACAGGAAAAGGTCATACACGAGAAAGCAATCCAAGATTTTAAACATCAACACAGCACAGAAGCAGGTAGCAGACTGGAACAGGCTCAGGCCTCACTGCCTTAAATAGTACCAAGAGCCAATCATAGCAAAGCCCTGAAAGTATCCCCAGGAATTACTTAAGTAATTAGAAGTACTGGTGGCCAATGGAGATGCAGTGCCCAGCTGCATAATTAGACAGAGCTGCAAGAAAACCTAATCAGCCATAGATGGCTGAGTTTAAACAGCCCTGTGCGTGCCCGGCTGCTTGACTGCTGGCCGGGCGCGGCGGCAGGGAGCAGCAAGCGTCCCGGTTGTTGCCTAGGCTTCCGGAAACAAGGCAGTGACGGAAGTGACGTCCCGGTCGTCATGGAGACGGGAGGGACGCCAGAGACCAGGGACAGTGAGTAGCAGCAGTTCCTCCGGCTGCCGCGGCTCCTGACTTTTGGGAGATGGATAATGGATCTTAGTGGACTGAACATCAAAATCTGTCAAGGCTAAGTGTCACAGTTGGCTTACAGGAAATTGATCCCTAGGCTCTGCTGAACATGGCTAAGCCCACCCACAGGCGCGGAGTCTAACAGACAGGTGGTTTTCACCAGGAAACCCCGCAAGGAGGTATGGTCTTAGCTGCACCAAGTCTGCAGGTCGTGGTCCCGTGAGTGAGTGTACAGCAGAATGATGTGGGGGAGCCAGGTGAAGTGAATGGAGACGATGGAGTCCACAGACGAGTGGTATAAATACAGGCACAACAATAATATAGGCTGATGGTCAGCAACCAATGAGTCACTAGGAGAATAGGTGCTCTGTGGTGTACAACGAGAGGACAGATGCTTTCACTATGAAGTACTCTGGAGATGGTAATGGAAGTACTGTAGCATTAATAGTTCAACACAGCCAGAGGCTGAAGGCTGACTGGAGTGGTGGAGGTAACTCGTAGTAACAGCTGATGAGTCGCACATGAAATAGCAGTTCTGAATGGTAGTGATGAGAGAACTTAAGCTGTCATGATGATGTACACTGGAGATGGTAATAGAGGTACTGGAGCAGCGATAGTTCAACTCAACCAGAGACTGAGAGCAAAATGGAGTAGCGGATGTAACCCATGGTAACAGCTGATTTTCATGGTTACATACAGGAGTACAGCTAGGAGCCACGAATATGGTGAAAACACTCTGTTTATTAACAGAAAAGTATAAATAGCAGGTAATCAAGAGTTGTAGTAAATACCAGGTGCAAGCTGATGCAGGAAGTAATATGAATTTTCAGAAACCAGCAGGTACACAGCTAATGCAGGGAAGCAGGAGGTATGAACACATTCCAAGCAGCATGTAACCAGAAGTATATCAGAAGGCTGGAACAACAGGAAACAACAGGATGTGACAACAATAACCAGCCCTGAATGCTGGGAGAGACAGGTATAAATGGAACACACCCAGGTGCATGAGATAATGAGTGAGCAGTGTTAACTCCTAAGGTACTAGGAGCACAACAGGCACAATAGCAGCACATCTGGTGATCAGAGGTACTGCTGCTAACAAATAAAATGAACACAAATGATAAAGTCTGATAGTCCAGGAGACAGGAGCTGCCAGGCAAAGCAGTATGCTACAGGCAGATTGTGACAGTACCCCCTCCCTTAAGGGCGGATTCCAGACGCCCAAATTACCACCAATGTCTGAATTCATCAGAATCATAGTCTACAATAGGGGGCCTGGCAGAAAAGTCCTCGTCCATGGGCGGAAAGGCCAAAGGAACCATGTCAGCTGCCAGTTCAGGCACTGCAGAACCACCTCTCTTCTTACGTCCTCCTCTCTTACGGGACTTCCTTGGAGTTGGGATCTGTGCCAACTGGGAGGAGCACAAAGGTATCACTTGGCCAGGTGAGATGGGTGGTACTGCTGATAATGTAGAGGCCCCGCAAGATGGCATAGTGGGAGGTGTTGGTGAAAACTTGTTGATTACAGCCTCAACAAATAGTTGTAAGTCAGACAGGATTGGGTAATCAGACTCAATCAAAGGGTTTGCCCATTCCATAGCCTCTCCTCTAAAATTTGTTAACAAAAACAAAACTTGCCTCCTTGGGTCACTGACAAGGCTAGGTACTGAGGGGAAATAAGAAGCACAAAACCTTAGTAGAGCACTAAATTCAGAAAGGTGCCCCTCAAAGGTAGGTAACAGCTCAGACTTGGCACCCTCTGCAACGGATGGTTCAGACTTGGCAGCAGGCCCGGACTGGGCGACAGACTTGGCAGCAGGCCCGGACTGGGTGACAGACTTGGCGGCAGGCTTGACAGGAGGCCCGGACTGGGCGGCAGGCTTGGCAGGGACAGCACTGTGAGAAGTCTGGTGGCAGACAGCACTTTGAGAAACGAGAGGGCAGACAGCACTTTGAGAAGCCTGAGGGCAGACAGCACCAAGTGGTAACTCGGGCTGGACCGCATGGACTGGCAACTCGGGCTGGACCGCATGGACAGGTAACTCTTCTGGAGCAGACTGTAAGGGCAGCGCCCCCTCTGAAGAAGACTGTAAGGGCAGCGCCCCCTCTGAAGAAGACTGTAAGGGCAGCGCCCCCTCTGAAGAAGACTGTAAGGGCAGCGCCCCCTCTGGAGAAGACTGTAAGGGCAGCGCCCCCTCTGGAGCAGGCTTTAAGGGCAGCGCCCCCTCTGGAGCAGCCTGTAGCTCAGGAACAGAGACAGCGGCTGAAGTCTCAGAACTGGAGACAGCGGCTGAAGACTCGGAACTGGAGACAGCGGCTGAAGACTTGCAACTGGGGACAGCGGCTGAAGACTCGGAACTGGAGACAGCGGCTGAAGACTCGGAACTGCAGACAGCGGCTAAAGACTCGGAACTGGAGACAGCGGCTGAAGACTCAGGACCGGACACTGTGGCAGGAGACTCGGAACTGGAGACAGCGGCTGAAGACTCAGGACCGGACACAGTGGTAGGAGACTCAGGACTGGACACAGTGGCAGGAGACTCAGAGCAAGAGGCAGATAATGGCACCTCGGAGCAAGAGGCAGATGATGGCACCTCGGCACAGGAGACAGAGGCTGGGACCTTGCAACAGGAGACAGAGGCTGGCACCTCGCAACAGGAGACAGAGGCTGGCACCTCGCAACAGGAGACAGAGGGAGCTGGCGCCTCAGGACAGGCGGCTGGAGCTGGCGCCTCAGGACAGGCGGCTGGAGCTGGCACCTCAGGACAGGCGGCTGGAGCTGGCGCCTCAGGACAGGCAGCTGGAGCTGGCGCCTCAGGACAGGCGGCTGGAGCTGGCAGATTGGGTCTCTTGCCAGAGAACAGAAATGGTCTAGCATAAACAAATTTGGAATGCCGAGTGGAAACAACAGGAGATGGTTCAGTATGCTGACGTGGTCTACGGATAGGACAGTCCTGCAAGAAATGTGCATTGCTGGCACAGTAGAGACACAACTTGTTTGTTATTCTGCGTTGTCGCACCTCTTCGGTCAGAAGGGGCGTGGACCACCTGTGAACTGGGAATTAGTTACCCCATAGTTCTTACTAAACAGCAAATTTGTAGAAGCACAATTAAGAGGTGCTGTTTGCACAGGTTCAGCAGCAGTAAAGGTGGATTGAGACAGACCAGCAGCTTCTGTATTAGAAGAGACATAATCAGACAGTCTCCTGAGAGGGTCCACAAGTAAAGAGGAAAATCTAGCAAGCTGAGAACGTAGCAAGATAATGTCCATCTGTAAAGTTTGTAGCAGTGGCAATTCCAAGATTGGTGAAACAGACATGTTGCAAAAACAAATGAAAAATTGATTGCAGAAAAAATGTCTCAGAAATAAAACAAAACTTTCACCTGACTCCTAAGCTGTTTTGTGGGCTGGTTATACTGTCATGGTTACATACAGGAGTACAGCTAGGAGCCACGAATATGGTGAAAACACTCTGTTTATTTGCAGAAAAGTATAAATAGCAGGTAATCAAGAGTTGTAGTAAATACCAGGTGCAAGCTGATGCAGGAAGTAATATGAATTTTCAGAAACCAGCAGGTACACAGCTAATGCAGGGAAGCAGGAGGTATGAACACATTCCAAGCAGCATGTAACCAGAAGTATATCAGAAGGCTGGAACAACAGGAAACAACAGGATGTGACAACAATAACCAGCCCTGAATGCTGGGAGAGACAGGTATAAATGGAACACACCCAGGTGCATGAGATAATGAGTGAGCAGTGTTAACTCCTAAGGTACTAGGAGCACAACAGGCACAATAGCAGCACCTCTGGTGATCAGAGGTACTGCTGCTAACAAATAAAATGAACACAAATGATAAAGTCTGATAGTCCAGGAGGAAGGAGCTGCCAGGCAAAGCAGTATGCTACAGGCAGATCACGACACTGATGAGTCACAGATGTAGTAGCGGCTCTGAGTGGTAGTGATGAGAGAACTGAAGCTGTGATGATGATGTACACTGGAGATGGTAATAGAGGTACTGGAGCAGCGATAGTTCAACACGGCCAGAGACTGAGAGCAGGCTGGAGTAGCGGAGGTAACCCGTGGTAACAGCTGATGAGTCACAGATGTAGTAGCGGCTCTGAGTGGTAGTGATGAGAGAACTGAAGCTGTCACGATGATGTACACTGGAGATGGTAATAGAGGTACTGGAGCAGCGATAGTTCAACACGGCCAGAGACTGAGAGCAGGCTGGAGTAGCGGAGGTAACCCGTGGTAACAGCTGATGAGTCACAGATGTAGTAGCGGCTCTGAGTGGTAGCGATGAGAGAACCGGAGCTGTCACAGTGAAGTACACTGGAGATGGTAAGTGAGGTACTGGAGCAGCAAAGGTTCAACACGGCCAGAGACTGAGAGCAGGCTGGAGTAGCAGAGGTAACTCGTGATCGAAGCTGAGGAGTCACAGGTGTAATAGCGGCTCTGAGTGGTAGCGATGAGAGAACCGGAGCTGTCACGATGAAGTACACTGGAGATGGTAAGAGAGGTACTGGAATAGCGATGGTTCAGCACAGACCACGAACTGAGAGCAGACTGGAACACAGGCTAACCACAAGGAGAACAGGAACAAGAACCACAGGCTGCAGGAAGTGAGCTTGAAGAACAGGCATCAGACAGGTGAATCCAGGAGGTTTAAATAGTGCTCCAGAAGTGCTTAGCCAATGAAAAAGAGGGAGGAGGTCCTGAAGTGCAATAGGCTTGCACCTGCACAGATCTTAATATATCTCTGAATGAATGAACTGGAGAATGTCTGATGCTGGGACATGGCTTTCTCCAGATAAATGGACTACAGGTAACGAGACAGGTACTATCTGTGGGACCGAAGCGTTACACTAAGTATGTTCTGTCTCAATTGTTAAATGCACTGGAACAGAGCATGATTGCGGTCTATTGCCACATTCCCTCACAACACCTTTCTTCAGGCAGATAGCGCATCCTGATGACAGAATAATCTTTGTTGACTGGTCTTGCTCTTTAGTGGATGGGACATATTATTGACTGGTTATGCAGTCTTGGATGAGACCACTGGGACCAGAGCCTGGTTAAACTTTCAGGTCACCTGTCAGCACAACACGCTGAGTTAGAGGCTGTGAAAGAAGCACTTTTTATTCAGCCCGCAGGGCGGCGCACTATATACAGTGACAGTTCATTTGTAGTGTGATCTTTAACATCACAGTTAGAGAACTGGCAAAAATGTGGATTTGTGGACAGCCAGAATAAACCTCTGGTGCACGTTTCAGTTTTAAAAGAACTTTGGGAATGGGGAAAGTCACATCCCGATGAGGCTGCAATCATCAAAGTGCCAGAAGGGAAACAACCCCTTAATACTAGGAAACAATGCAGCAGATGAAGCAGCAAAAATGGTTGCAGTATCTGGTATATTTTGTGATGCAGATGCTGAATTTTTGCCCTCATCTTATGACACTCAGAATTTCACCACAGGATCCCTGGTCTATCAGACAGGGTGTCTTGTGCCATATATCAGGAGACAATTTAGATCCACTCCCAGTAGTCCCTTCACATCTCCAAATGGAGCTGACACAGCTCAATCACCAGCTCCTTGGGGCACCCTGGTTGGGATAAGCTTTTGTCTCTGCTAAAGAGCAAATTATACTGGCCAGGAATGTTCAAAACAGTACAGTGTGTAACTCAACAATGTCATGTATGTGCCCAAATCAACCCTAGGACACCAGCTCTTGAGCCAGCACTACAGCGTGGTGCCCATGGCCCCAGAAGAGGGGCCATGGGCAGCCTTACAAATTGATTTCATAGGACCACTACAAGCAGGCAGTCGCAGTTGTCACTATGCCTTGGTAGTTGTTGATGTGTGAAATGGGTAGAAGCCATTCCAACAGTGCATGACTCAGCTACCACTACAGCACGGGTCCTATGGGAGAAATTTTGTCACGCTGTGGAATCCCCAGGATTGTAGAATCTGATCGTGGAACCTATTTTACTGGCATGGTCATGAAAGCACTTTATGAACTACTGGACATAAAGCAACGATTTCATGTTCCTTATCATCCCCAGTCAGCAGGGATAGTAGAGCGCATGAACAAGCCCATCAAGACCCGGTTAGCCAAGGCATTGTTACAGAAGGGAACTTCTTGGGTAACAGCTTTACCGGCAATACTTATGGGTATTAGGGCAACGGAAGCATCCTCTCTGTTTGAGCTCATGACAGGTCGCAAAATACCACTTTGCTTCCCCAATGAGCCTCAGCTGTCAAATCCCATTTAGGATGCAATTGCCAGAGATGTGTTCCTACAACAGGTACAAGATAAACTGAAGGGACTGCTGCCATATGCAGCAATACGGCTACACAAACCCTATCTACAGGGGGAGACCCCAATGCCCCTTGTAGGAGAGTTAGTAATGGTCAATGTTTTCCGTAAGGCAGGTCCTTGGGATGCAAACTGGGAGGTACCATATCAGGTTCTCAAGACAATGGGTGATACCATGCAGAAGGTACAGAGGCCAGTGACTACCAAGAAAAACTCTTAGAGGAGGGCAAGGTATTATGGGTCCATATTGACCAGGCAAAAATCACCCGAGCCTCCTCAACCCAGTAGAGCACTAGTGTGCTCATTAAGTTGAGAACAACAGGGAAGTGTGTGTCAGAGTTACACCCTAATAGTTTAACTTATCAGCTCTGGTACCTGTGCAACAAATGGGTTATCGATCGATAGGAAAGAGACACACTCAGTCTTTGCAGGGCTGAATGAGAATCAATTCTGACCGCCCTATAGTCAGAATGCTTTATTTATACATGAATAGTGTGCTCGCAGGCCCATTCGTTATCTAGAAATTGTTGCATGTTCTCAGAAGTTAATTTAACATAGTATCAGCAGAAAGAGTCTATACATCTTTTTGTTTAGTCACTGCTCAAAATGTCAAGGCCTGTAACTGCTTATCTTCAAGGACAGTCCATTGCCTTTCGTCTTCACCACGGGCTCTGGGCGTATTGTCAAACAGATGTTCCTTTCTGATATCTGGATTGTTTGACATATAGCTCAGCATATTCACATAAGAATAAAACAGAAAAAAACTTGTGTCAATATCATATTCAGGAAAACTAAGAAAAGCAACTTTTATTTTATAAGTTTGATCAATGTATGTACTTTTTACCATATTGACTTTCACAGATCCTCCTTTTTTATCATACTTTTAAAATGCTACCTGTCTTTTTATGTCTGTGGATTACACCTGCACTTTGCTTACTTCAATGAATGGAATCCCTTCTGGACCCTAGACGCTGGTAAAGATACATTCAGTCAAAGTCTTATAATCCACATACATTCATCTTATTAAGGTATGACAAAAGGAGGCATCCGGGGGGGGCTTGTAATATAAATCAGGGGTAGATTAGGTATAAAAATATGCAGTGCGCTCGGCAAGTGTCTTAGTCACTTATTTCACAAAAAGGGGAATCACATTTTGTGCTGCATAGTTTGAATAGGAAGGTAAGGATAAGGTATCAATATAGCTGAAAAGGTCTGGGGGCGCAAAACATTTTATAGGCAATAAAGCAGTTCCATAAGCTGAATAGTAAAATGATTATACATAGTATCAATACTGGGTGTATCAGCATATTTAACATAGCAGATACTGTGGGGGGATGCACCTGTGAATACATCCCACCAATGCTTTTCCAAATCCTCCTTCAATTTGGTAGCCATGCCTCTTAGCTCATTTCCTTCAATAATAGTTACCATTTTAGCATGATTATTGGTATAATTTACCTGTTTAAGATGATCATTTAGTAACTTGGTTTCATTAATTACCCTCACTATCATCCCTATATCTAAGGTCAGTTGAGGTAATGTTAAATCATTATACATGAACATTTTGTCCACCTGTGTCATTTTATCTTTATAGAACATTAGCAACTTTCCTTGCCATTGTAAGTGTGTTACATTTATTAAGGACCCTGAGAACGGGTAAGCTAGTCCATAAGTTTGTGTTATTGCTTCATCATATGTGATGAGGCAAACCATCTGAGGAGCCACCTCTATTAATGTCTCGTATTCTGTTTCTTTTGGATGCAATGTCCATATATAAATGCTGGTATTATGCTGTAGTAAACATGGTTCAAAGATAACAGTCTGTTGTGGGCATACTGGTCCCATGTCCGTGTCATCACAGAGGTCTAAATTATGTGACCTGTTTTTGTTATCAATATAATGTCCCTTGAATGCAGGTGTCCATAGGTTACCATTCTGCAAAATCATGGGCATAACAATAAATTTACATACTTGAACTTTTGTTTTTATTGTATATGTTTCTAGAGTCCCTGCACAGAAGAATCCTTCACATCTTATTTTTCTTCCATCTAACTTGAACCTTTCTTGGTTGGTCAGATTAAACATTTTTCTATAGAATAATATGTTTCCAGTCATAAGCTTTGTTTGTGCAGTGTCCTTCTGCTGCTTTTGATACAAATATTGCAACGTACACTGGGTCCAATTTACAAATTTCATAATGTTTACTTGTGTACTCCAGCTATTGAGTATGGTTCTGTTGTATATCTGCAAAAACTCTTTATCCCACTGTATGTTTTTAGTCAATGGGTTCAAGACTGTGGGCATCCAATCAGCTTGCATATGAACTATTTTACTGAGATCTGCTCCTGTTTTGCTAAATTTCGTGTCTATGACCTCAGTATCTATTGTGTTCATTATGAGTAATCCCGTCCCTGTAGCTCCTAACAAGGTATCATACCACTCCCGCTTGCACTTTTTCTGACTATCTGTCGGGAAAGTAATGTTCCACCTTATTATTGTTCTTTGTTTTCTTATTCCCATCATTAGACATGTAGATGGGACCCTCACAATTGTGTTTGTTACCACCTTAGGCTCAATTAGTGGTCAGGATTGGGATCTGGTGTAGTAGCCTTCTTACAGTGGCTCACGTGTATCCCGGAATCCCTCCCTTCCAATTTCACTGAGGTAGGTGTAGTTAGAAGCACTTGATATGGACCCTCAAATCTGGGTTCCAAGGCCCTTCTGACGTGCCTTTTTATGAAGACGTAATCTCCTGGCTCCAAAGAATGGGTACCAGATAGGCTGTCTGGATCTGGAATAGAAGAGAACACTAGACCATGCACTTTAGTTAATTGTTTATTGTATTTTATTTGCATTTTATTTTAATTCTTTACGGCACTTTATATTGCTTCTGCGACCGCCTTTTGTTCTTGCTCCATTCCTTTGTCTCTTACAGTCTTATCATTGTCTTTGTCTTACTTTGTTCTGTCAATCCCTAATCTAATTTAGCTTAATCTAACTAGTTTAATTTTACTAAGTCTTTGTTTTACTTTACTCCGTCTATCCTTAATCTAACTAAGCCTTTTATCTGCTCTGGTCCATTTCTGTCTCCCTTTGCTGCCCTCACCTCTGTGTTAATTACCCTTGCCCCTTCTATTATTCCCCGTCCATCCCTGTCCCTCACCATGCCACCCCGCTCCTTTCCTATACCCATCCTCTCCCCCAGCCCCCTTCTCTCGCCCATCTCTCGCTGCCCCACCCCCTAGCTCTATCAACCCTGACAATCTCATCCGCATCTCCCCTCTTCCCTCCCTCCCCTTCTCATGTGCCCTCTGGAACTCCAGTTCCATCGGTAACAAACTGGCCTCCATCCATGACCTCTTCATCACCAACTCTCTAAATCTTCTTGCCATCACTGAAACCTGGCTTACTTCTTCTGACACTGCCTCACCTGCCGCCCTCTCCTATGGGGGCCTCTCCTTCACCCACTCCACCAGACCGGAAGAGCATCCAGGAGGTGGAGTGGGTCTCCTCCTTTCCCCCAACTGCACTTTTCGGGTCATTCCCACTTTACCTTCCTTCTCCTTCTCTTCCTTTGAAGTACACTCCATCCGGCTCTTATCCCCCATCCACCTCCGTGTCTCCGTCATCTATCGTCCCCCAGGCCCCTCCTCCCTTTTCCTTGACAACTTCGCTTCATAGCTCCCCCACTACCTTTCCTCTGACCTTCCCTCCATCATACTTGGTGACTTTAATATTCCTATTGACAACTGTTCTGACCCCGCCACCATCAAACTTCTCGCCCTCTCCTCCTCCCTAGGCCTCACTCAGTGGACCTCTTCCCCCACCCACTGTCTTGGTCACTCCCTTGACCTTGTCTTCTCTCACCTCTGTGATCTCTCTGACTTCTCCAACTCTCACTTCCCACTCTCTGACCACCATCTCCTCTCCTTCACTCTGTCCTCCTCCCCTGCTCCTGCCTCGCCCAAAGCCACCTACACCAGGCGCGACCTTGACGCTATTGACCATACCTCCTTGTCCTCCTCTCTTGAAACTCTCCTATCACCCCTTCCCTCCCTGGTCTCTCCTGACCAGGCGTCCTCTCTCTACAATCTATCCCTCTCTACTGCCCTGGACGCTGTCGCCCCGGCCTCTACTGTCAGCAGACGCCGCATTATCCCCCAGCCCTGGCACTCAAAACTCACCCGCTTCCTCCAAAAGTGCTCTCGCACTGCTGAACGCCTCTGGAGGAAATCTCGTTCCCTGGCCGACTTCCTTCACTTTAAATTCATCCTCTCTTCTTTCTGCTCCGCCCTCTCCCTCGCCAAACAATCCTTCTTTAAGTCCCTCATTTCTTCTCAGTCCTCCAATCCCCGCCGCCTCTTTGCCACCTTCAACTCCCTACTCTCCCCCCCACCCCCTTCTGTCCCGTCTTCCCTGTCCACTTCTGACTTTGCCACCTTTTTCTCTTCCAAAATTGAGGCCATCAGACTGAACATCTCCTCCTCCCCTTCTCCAGCCTCCCTCTTTGCTTCACCTCCCACCAACACCCAACTCTGGTGCTCCTTGGGCCCTACAACAGGTGCTTGGGTGTCACCCTTGACTCCTCTCTCTCTCTTTTGCCCGCCACATTCATTCTCTTGCCAAAGCCTGTCGCTTCCAACTACGCAACATCGCCCGCATCCGTCCCTTTCTCTCTCAGGAGGCCACCAAAACCATCATACACGCACTCATCATCTCCTGCCTGGATTACTGCAACCTCCTCCTCACCGGCCTCCCCCACTCCCGTCTCTCCCCCCTCCGCTCTATACTCAATGCGGCCGCAAGACTCATCTACCTCTCACGCCGCTCCTCCTCTGCCTCCCCTCTCTGCCTTGCCCTACACTGGCTCCCCTTCCCCTACAGAATTCTTTTCAAACTCCTCACCACCACTTACAAGGCTCTCTCCCACTCTACTGCCCCTTATATCTCTAACCTCCTCTCCATTCACACTCCCACCCACTCCCTGCGCTCGGCCAATGACCGCCGCCTCTCCTCCACTCTGATCACCTCTTCCCATTCCAGAATCCAGGACTTTTCCCGTGCAGCCCCCCTTCACTGGAATGACCTCCCTCGCTCCATCCGCCTCTCTCCTACTCTGTGCTCCATCAAACGTGCACTCAAAACTCACCTCTTTCTCAAAGCCTACCAACCATCCACTTAACCCCCATCTTCTCCACTCATTCTCCCCTCTCTCCCATTCCCTCAACTGGCTCCTCTTGTGCCTGGTCTGTTTAACCCTCCCTTAGGATGTAAGCTCGCTTGAGCAGGGCCCTCTTCCCTCCTGTCTCCTTACCCGTTCTTCTGCTCCGTGTCTATTGCATCTGCCTGCCTGGAGTTTCTGAAGTATTGGTACTTTTGTTTATTGTTCTGTACTGTTTTACCCTGTATAGTCTACTGTTTTTACTATGTGTGTCGCTGCGGAAACCTTGTGGCACCTAACAAATAAATGATAATAATAATAATAATTGTCTTTGTAACTCTCCCATATAAGTCACCATATCCCCATAGTTCTGTTCCATCTGTTGTGGAAAGTAGCACCCTGTTTTAGGAGGTCCTCCAAACAATATTTCATAAGGGCTTAGCTTCGTCTTTTTGCTGGGGGTAACTCTTACAGAGTAGAGGGCTAAGGGTAGACACTCTACCCAGGTTTTACCTGTTTCACTCATTGCTCTCTGAATTTTTAACTTGAGTGTCCCATTCATTTTTTCCACTTTTCCACTATTCTGGGGGTGGTATGGTGTGTTAAAGGCCAGTGTAATGCCCATTCCTGCCATAATAGCTTGCATTATGTCTCCTGTAAAATGTGTCCCTCTGTCTGACTCGATTGTTTCCGGGACCCCATACCTGCATACTAGCTCAGCTAGTAGTTTCCTTGCTGTGTTTTTAGCCGTAGCTTTTGCTATGGGGAAAGCTTTTACCCATCCTGAAAATAGGTCATTACAAACCAGAACATATTCATATGTGCCACATTTTGGTAACTGTATATAATCTATTTGCAATATCTAAAATGGGTACCAGGCTTTTGGTGTAACTTTGCCTGGTACTGGCACAGTGTTGCCAGGGTTATTTGTTCAACATATCACACATGTCTTTACATATTTTGTGGCAAATAGGTTTGGAAAGAAAACAGAATCTTGACCTATGTAGCACTCCAGGTGTAAAGTAAATAATCAATTAATACTAATATTTTATTGGTATGCATTAAAAAGGGTATATATAAGTATACAACCTATATTTAAAAAAGCGAAGTATTTAAAAATAATAGTGTTGAAAAGAATAGAGTAAAAATTTTGTAACCCTGTGGTAGAGCCAATCATTAGAATACTAATAGTAAGTAAAGGTCTGCCAAGTATAGGTCCCTTTCACATGTATGTACAGGATAGGTAAGATATAGAATAGCCAAGGAATATAAACCAGGTTATAAAATCCTATAGTATGGTAACAGTATTGCTTTCACCAAAGCACTATTCCTGTTATATCTATGTGGACTCTAGGTGGCAGCAAAACGTGAACTTCTTCCCTACAATGTTACTCCACTGGAGAGTATCTCTTTGTTATAAAATGTATCTAAATCGTAATCATATTCAGTGCCTAAGTTACTAGCTATTCCCAGACAGACAAGTCATATGTGAAGTGGCCTTACTTGTTTGGAAGCCGTGTTATAGCTCCTATTCCCAATCAAATATATGTATTCCCTTATAACATATGGTAATAGTTTCAAGGAGACCACTCATTCATACAGTCCTAATTAAATAACTTAGGGCTGCGCAAGGTATGGTCAGAGTTTATTACAATATCGATTGTTAAAAGACCACTCATACACATATTCAGTTTGTTGTATCTCATTTAGCTGTCTGCATTGATGTCTCCATATAGTTTGCTTTAATAGCATGTAATCAGAGATTCCATTATTCTTGTTATTCGGGGAACACCAAATTACCCATGTTATTGCCTTGTCAGTCGTGAAATAGGTATTACTCTTGCAGCACTAATATATACTTATAAACAGAGAGATTCACCCTGACAGTAGGTGATATAGTACAGCGGCAAAGCGCCGTAATTAGCATAATTATATACTTATAGGCAAAGGAATTCTCCCTAATGATGGATTATTTAGTACAGCGACAAAACGCAGCACTTAGTATTAATATGTACTTATAAAGAGAGAGATATTTTCTCTAACAGCAGGTTGTTTATTGCAGCGATAGAACGCCGTGATTAATATTGTTATGTGCTTATAAGCAAAGGGATTCTCCCTATTGATGGGTTATTTGGTTCAGCGACAGAACGCCACACTTGATATTATTATGTACTTTTAAGCAAAGAGATTCCCCCTAACAGTGAATTGTTAGATGCAGCGGCACAACGCCGCGATTGGCCCCGCCCACTTCCGGGTTTGACGTCAACTAATGTGACGTCGGCCCGACGTACGTTTCGCTTAGAAGCTTAGTCATGGAATTACTGGGTTACTAACAAGGGGTTGGTTTTATACTGCTTCAGACCAATCATTGTTTTGGAGCTACATGACGTATGGTTCTAGACTCCATTAAAACTACTAAAAGACTGTGTGACATGAAATTCGAATGCAGATACCATCGCTTACATATTTATGAGGGATGCTAAAGGATTCCAGGTATCGGTATATCTTTATTGTTGGCTATAAGTGATCTAAGTTATTGTAAGTTTTATTCTAAACATCCATAGAAAAATATATATAAATGAAGTGCATTACTGATTGCCTAGGGTAGACAGTGACCTTATATATTACTAAAAATAAAAACCAAAATTAGAATAAAAAAAAACAAAAATAACTGGTAACCTTTATATACCATGTGCTTCAAAATGATTATGAATTTTTTAAAAATATATATACATATTTGAATTGTTTATATTATGTTGTTCATAATATATTATTATATCTCTTTATTTTTTATTTATTTGTTGTGTTATTGTTTTTGATATTTTATATTTTTATGTTATTTTATTATTATTTTTTATAATTTTTTTGTTATTTTAGTGATATTTTTTTATTTATTTCTTATATTTGTTTATATTTATTTATATTTTTTATTTTTTATTTGTTATTTATTTTTTATTTTTATTTTTGGTTATTTTTTATTTTTTATATATATAAACTTCATTTTATTAATTTTATTAATTCATGTTTTATATTATTTGTTATTATTTATTCATTAACATATTCTTATTTCAAAAATAAAGATGTACAATAGCCACTTTGTGTATTTTTGTTTATTGTTTAGTTTCTTCTTTGTGAGTAAAGTGAATACGGGAAGAGAAAAAAGAGAGATGTGTATAGTGATACATAGATATACTTTATTAGTGATCGATTAGGGATCTCCTTAAATTAAGAGAGAAAAAAAGAGAAAGAAGAAAATCTCTCAGGTGCCTATTACATTGCGTTAAACAAACATGACACAGATGAATATCTGTGATTTTATAAATAATAAAAATAAGTGTATGTGAAAAAATATACTAATTAGGGACCATATACTGGTCTAGAATCGTGAGTGGAAAAAGGTATGCAATAGAGGCTAAAAAATTGTACCAGTTAACAGATGAGGTAGAGTGAAATATGACTAAAATGTCCTATGTTAGTATCTATATATATATATATATATATATTGTCTACCCAAATAAAATTAAAATTAAATAGATGTAGGTCAAAGTTGCTAGACAAGAGTCATACTAGACTTGATTAGAGGATTGATAATATTTAATATCCTATGAGCCTAAATCAAGGGGATATGGATAACATTGATACTCAAAGACGAGTTATTGGGGTAAGTGAAAATTTTATTTTACTGTTAAGCAGTCTTTATCACATATTAAGAGTCTTGAGAGGTGTGGATAATAATATTAGTCACAACACTCTTGTACTTCTCAGATGGTAAAGTTATCTATTATATTGTAGGACATTAGAATATATAATATTTATCCAGGAGATTAGCTGGTATTTTGATAGGTCATCTTACAAAAAGCTAACATAGCTAGTATTCTCATTGAGACCAAATGGTATTATGGAATTTAGGAGAAATATCCACCTGCTCTCTCTTTGTAGGAGCTGTTTAGTAACATCGCCCCCTCTAATACCCATCTTAACCTGTTCAATACCGAAAGCCTTCATATTTTGTGGATTTCCTCCATGTTCATATAGAAAATGTCGTGCCACTGACGTTAGTTGTTTAAACTTGCTTTTGTCTGTGGCTGCATTTCTAATTGAACCAATGTGTTCCAAAAGTCTATTTTTTAGCATTCTGCTGGTCATGCCAACATAGATCTTACTACACGGGCATGTCAAAACATATATCACGCATTTAGTATTACAGTTAATAAATTGTTCAATCTGGTGTTTATTACCATATTTATCAAGAAAATCTGTGGTCTTAGTCATATATAGACATGCCTTACAATGACCACATTTATGGGATCCCTTCGCAGATAAAGTTGTACCTTTCATAGAGAAATGGCTCCTCACCAATTTGTCACCTAAATTGGGTGACCTACGCCAACTAAAGTCCGGTCTTGCACTCAAACTTTTGGATAGGTCAATGTCTGATAAAAGGATAGGCCAATGTCATCGTATGATATTATGTATTTCTTTCCATTCATGGCAGAAATCCCCCACCATTCTAATTTTGTTCTCATTAGTTGGTCTGGCATTACCATACATTAATTGACTTCTATCTTTCATGAATGCCTGATTGTAGGCTCTTTTGATGAGTCTCTTACTATATCCTCGTTGTACAAGTCTCGTGCTTAGTTCTTCAGATCTCTTTTTAAAATTAAATGTACTGGAACAATTTTGTCTCAATCTTAAGAATTCGCCTTTTGGGATATTATTTATTACAGGTGGAAAGTGGGAACTTCCACTGTGAAGTATATTGTTGGTAGCTGTCTTTTTGCGGAATAAATCGGTAACTACTCTACCATCCTGTGTCTTGTTGATGGTTAAATCTAAGAAGTTGACGTGTTCCTGATTCATTTCATACGTCAAATGTAAATTATTTTGGTTGTCATTTAGGATCTCCACGAACTCTACAAAGTTCTCTTGGCTTCCGTTCCACATTATGAGGATGTTGTCAATGTAGCGCATCCAAATAATAATATAGTCTGTATACTTATTTAACTTTTCACAGAAAACAGTTTCCCTCTCACATCTGCCCAGGTAGAGGTTGGCAAAAGTGGGGGCACAAGCCGCCCCCATTGCCGTACCTCGTACCTGCAGGTAAAATGTATTGTCAAAGACAAAGAAGTTCCTTTTTAATATAAATTCCAAAAGTTCTATCAGAAAAAGATTAAGGTCAGGATTATCACTGGCTTGTAAAAAGAAGGCAACAGCCTCTATACCCACTTCGTGTTGGATGCTAGTATAGAGTGATTCTACATCCATGGTTACAAACCAAACATGCTGCTCTAGAGTAAGATCATCCAAGAGTTTAAGGATGTCTGAAGTGTCTTTGACATATGATGGCAGTGAAGTTACATAGCCACGCAGGTGTTGATCCACAAAAATAATTGCTTGTTTGGTCAAGCTTCCAATTCCCGAAAGAATTGGTCCTCCAGGTGGTTTCATAGCATTCTTGTGGATTTTAGGTAGTAGGTATATAGTTGGTACCTTAGGATTTTCAGTATGTAGAAATTCAAATTCTGACTTTGAGATCACCCCATTATCAAAAGCTCGTTTAATCATTGAATCGTATAATTATTTATAATCATTTAAGGGGTTGGAGAAGAGCAATCGATAGCACTTTTTATCCCCTAGTTGTTTGTGCATTTCTTCCTTATACATGGAGGTGGGCCATATTACTACGTTCCCACCCTTATCGGATGGTTTGATAACAACATCCTGCCATGATTGTATCTCTTGGATTGCTTGTCTTTCATCTCTTCTCAAATTGTCGAATTGCCTATATTTTCTATTCTTTATAGATTTCAATTTTAAAATATCCAGATCGTGTGATACCATTTTCTCGAAAACCTTTATTTGCAGACTAATATTTTCGTTAGGGCAGAAGGTAGATCTTCTCTTACAGGAAGGTCTAACTGTTTTTATTTCCCTGCCAATTTGTTCCTCCAAAAGATGTTCTAGAGCAGATAGGGCCAAATTGTCTTCTTCCTCCAGGTCTATATCCATTACTGATGTTACCGAATTGATATCCATTTCATTGGTAGTAGGTTCTGTTGAAGAAGATGTTAAAGTACATGGGGGTATATCACTGTCTCCCCTAATGTTCTTTTTTAGTAACAAGGTATCTAAAGTGGTTCCTTGTAGACTAGTAGATTCATGTTTACTAAAAAATTTGTTCAGGTGAAGTTTTCTCGTAAATAGGTGAAGGTCTTTTTCCCATCTAAACCGATCAAAATTATTTATAGGTGAGAAGGTTAAACCATAGCCAAGTAGTCTTAGATGAGACTCATCCAAAATTCTATCTGATAGATTAATTATTTGTAAAGATTCATTCATTTGCCCCGATACTTCTTGTTGTATTGATAATTCCCCCTCCAAGGGATTTGAGAGCGATCTCGTAAATTTCTTATGCCCCCTCCTGATGCGCTTATTCCACTGGTGCCTTCTCCCAGGGGTCTCTGGGTTTCCCCTAAAAAATTATTCCTATTGGCATTCCTCCTACTTTTGGATTGTGCTCTACCTCTAATGAAGGGATCATCAATATCATTGTCTGAGGATTCTAATTCTGATGATTCAGGACTAATAGATGTATTGCGTCCTGCTTTGCTGATAGGATAATGTCTCCATTTAAAAATATGGCCATTAGCATAATCTCTCTGATCACGATTAAATTTGAATCTTTTCCTTTCTATTAGACTATCCTCAAATCGATCCAACTCCTGTTTGTACTTTTCATATGTTTTCTGAAATAATTCAGTGGTTTCATATTCTTTTAATTTAAGAGTAAGTTGCTCAATATCTCGTGAATATGTCTCTAATAGGAGGTTGTCATGTTTTAGGGTAATCTGCATCAGCTCTTTAGAGCATTTGAGGAGGGCCAATTCCCACTCTGATTTTAATTCTTGGGTAGCTAACTCATATGTGGGAAAGAGTTTAGGTCTTAAACCGCGAGGTGTGATAGTTTGTTTGATGTAATTTTCCGTGGTGGTTGCATTCCACCATATTTTGCTTTGTTTATACATTAATATTTTCAATTTATTGAGATCTTCCAACCATGGATCATTGATGCTGTTAATACTAGCATTATCTTGGTCAGGAAAAATAGATCCCAAATTATCTTTCCACTTATCACATCTTCGACTGAGTTCAGTTCTTAGGCTAAAGGTAGCCATTATCAAGGTAAGAAGGTGAAGTGGGGTTTATCAACAATTTCAAATGGTAAGACAAAGGAGGAAGTAAGAGTTGAAGTTCTCTTATTAAATAGCAATTCGGTAATAGATGGATTATAATCCAATACGCATATTGGCCAATAATAGGTTTGTGCTTAGTTATTACACCTCTTAGCAAAGATGAAAATTTGTCTAAGGTGTATTTCCAAAACAAGTTAGTTACCCAGAATATTGTATATCTATATATCTTATGTAATAATATAGATCATATATCAAGTGGTTGTATACCCACAGTTAGGGAACAAAACCTAGTTCGATTCACTGTGTAAATTCACATATCTGTGCAGGAGCTAGAATTTGAGTGAAGAACTCAATATAACATGTAATCTCAAAGGGAAAAGTGAGGAAAATGGGGGAAAAGGAAAAACCACTCCGCACTAGATAACAACCAACCTCACTCTTACATTAACTTTATTATGTGAGGGGGTGCTGAGGTCATATATATAACATAGAGGTTTGGAAAGAAAACAGAATCTTGACCTATGTAGCACTCCAGGTGTAAAGTAAATAATCAATTAATACTAATATTTTATTGGTATGCATTAAAAAGGGTATATATAAGTATACAACCTATATTTAAAAAAGCGAAGTATTTAAAAATAATAGTGTTGAAAAGAATAGAGTTAACATTTTATAACCCTGTGGTAGAGCCAATCATTAGAATACTAATAGTAAGGAAAGGTCTGCCAAGTATAGGTCCCTTTCACATGTATGTACAAATTAGGTAAGATGTAGAATAGCCAAGGAATATAAACCAGGTTATAAAATCCTATAGTATGGTAACAGCATTGCTTTCACCAAAGCACTATTCCTGTTATATCTATGTGGACTCTAAGTGGCAGCAAAACGTGAACTTCTTCCCTACAATGTTACTCCACTGGAGAATATCTCTTTGTTATAAAATGTATCTAAATCGTAATCATATTCAGTGCCTAAGTTACTAGGTATTCCCAGACAGACAAGTCATATGTGAAGTGGCCTTACTTGTTTGGAAGCCGTGTTATAGCTCCTATTCCCAATCAAATATATGTATTCCCTTATAACATATGGTAATAGTTTCAAGGAGACCACTCATTCATACAGTCCTAATTAAATAACTTAGGGCTGCGCAAGGTATGGTCAGAGTTTATTACAATATTGATTGTTAAAAGACCACTCATACACATATTCAGTTTGTTGTATCTCATTTAGCTGTCTGCATTAATGTCTCCATATAGTTTGCTTTAATAGCATGTAATCAGAGATTCCATTATTCTTGTTATTCGGGGAACACCAAATTACCCATGTTATTGCCTTGTCAGTCGTGAAATAGGTATTACTCTTGCAGCACTAATATATACTTATAAACAGAGAGATTCACCCTGACAGTAGGTTATATAGTACAGCGGCAAAGCGCCGTAATTAATATTATTATATACTTATAGGCAAAGGGATTCTCCCTAATGATGGATTATTTAGTACAGCGACAAAACGCTGCACTTAGTATTAATATGTACTTATAAAGAGAGAGATATTTTCTCTAACAGTAGGTTGTTTATTGCAGCGATAGAACGCCGTGATTAATATTGTTATGTGCTTATAAGCAAAGGGATTCTCCTTATTGATGGGTTATTTGGTTCAGCGACAGAACGCCGCACTTGATATTATTATGTACTTTTAAGCAAAGAGATTCCCCCTAACAGTGGATTGTTAGATGCAGCGGCACAACGCCGCGATTGGCCCCGCCCACTTCCGGGTTTGACGTCACCTAATGTGACGTCGGCCCGACATACGTTTCGCTTAGAAGCTTAGTCATGGAATTACTGGGTTACTAACAAGGGGTTGGTTTTATACTGCTTCAGACCAATCATTGTTTTGGAGCTACATGACGTATGTTTCTAGACTCCATTAAAACTACTAAAAGACTGTGTGACATGAAATTCGAATGCAGATACCATTGCTTACATATTTATGAGGGATGCTAAAGGATTCCAGGTATCGGTATATCTTTATTGTTGGCTATAAGTGATCTAAGTTATTGTAAGTTTTATTCTAAACATCCATAGAAAAATATATATAAATGAAGTGCATTACTGATTGCCTAGGGTAGACAGTGACCTTATATATTACTAAAAATAAAAACCAAAATTAGAATCAAAAATAACAAAAATAACTGGTAACCTTTATATACCATGTGCTTCAAAATGATTATGAATTTTTTAAAAATATATATACATATTTGAATTGTTTATATTATGTTGTTCATAATATATTATTATATCTCTTTATTTTTTATTTATTTGTTGTGTTATTGTTTTTGATATTTTATATTTTTATGTTATTTTATTATTATTTTTTATTATTTATTTGTTATTTTAGTGATATTTTTATTTATTTCTTATATTTGTTTATATTTATTTATATTTTTATTTTTATTTTTGGTTATTTTTTATTTTTTATATATATAAACTTCATTTTATTAATTTTATTAATTCATGTTTTATATTATTTGTTATTATTTATTCATTAACATATTCTTATTTCAAAAATAAAGATGTACAATAGCCACTTTGTGTATTTTTGTTTATTGTTTAGTTTCTTCTTTGTGAGTCAAGTGAATACGGGAAGAGAAAAAAGAGAGATGTGTATAGTGATACATAGATATACTTTATTAGTGATCGATTAGGGATCTCCTTAAATTAAGAGAGAAAGAAAAGAAAGAAGAAAATCTCTCAAGTGCCTATTCCATTGCCTTATTTTGTGGCAACCACACTAAAACCTGGCGCAATCCAATGTTTAAATACTGAGTTGATGATGCCATCTTTAGAAATATGTGTAGGGCCATGTACCAATGCTGCCATCATAGGGTACAATACTCGAGGTAAGCAACATTTTTCTGACGTGGCCCAAATGTCATTTATTACTTTTGCTCCTCTAATTATTATTATTAATATAATCTCCCACTCTTTCTGTTCTGCTTAGGAGGACTGTTTTTGCAATTTCCTTAGTAGTTGCAAATCAACTGGTTTCCCCTTGTCTTGGACATTTACATAGTTAATGCTGACTGGTATTAATGCAGCTTCTTTTGCAGCTTTATCTGCAAGTCTATTACCTTTAACGTCAACTGTTTGTTCTCTTGTGTGTGCTTTTATTTTGAGTATAGCGACCTGCTTTGGTGCAGCCAGTGCATCAAACAATGTTTTTATGAGGCCTGCATGTTTTATTGGCTTGCCATTTACCCCCAGGAAGTTTCGGCTACGCCATATGGGGCCAAAATCATGTGCTACCCCAAAAGCATACCTGGAGTCTGTGTATATATTAGCTCTCTGCCCTTCAGCCATAATACAGGCATCTATCAAGGCCTGAAGTTCTGCTTCTTGTGCTGATTGCCCTGGGCTTAGAGCCTCTTGGACGAGTATTTGCTGTTCAGTAGTTACAGCATACCCTGTTTTGGGTTGCCCCTCGTGGTAGTATCTGGAACCATCTACAAATAAAATCATATCAGGATTTGCTAGTGGCTCTTCAAACACATTGGGGAGCCCTTGATGCTCAGAATCCATCAAAGCTAAACAGTCATGAGAAAAATTTGTAGTGTGATTTGAGCCCTGCGCATTAAACTCCTCACTGAAGTCATCATGCTCATCATTATGGCTACTTTCCAGACTACTACTCCCCTCTTTTAAATCCTCTTCCTCATCCTGTGGTAACAGGGTGGCTGGATTTAAAACTGTACATCTTCTTGATGGTGAGGTTACTTGGGCTTAATAGTGCAACCTCATATTTTGTCAGTCTGGCAGTTGACAAATGTTTGGTTTTAGCTTGATTTAAAATTTCTGTTACTGCATGCGGTACTTGTAATGTGAGGGAATGGTCTAACACTATATCCCCCACTTTGTCTTTTAGTAGAGCAGCCGCCGCCACTGCTCTTATACATGAAGCTTATCCTCTGATCACAGGATCTAGTTTTCCTGAGTAATACCCCAAAGGCCGTTGTTTACCACCATGCTCTTGCGTTAATACACTTTGTGCAAAGCCCTTCTGCTCATGACAGAATAATACAAAGGGTTTATCATAATTTGACATTGCATTACTTTCTTTCAAACCATCTGATATAAAATTTGGTTAAAAAAACAAAACAAAAATAAATGTAAACACTATTTCATATTCAACTATGTTAGTCCATTTCTGCTTTTCCCTTTAAAAACATCTTCTCACCTTCTTCGACATACAGAAAAACCACCTAGTTCATGCATTTGCTATGCGAATAGCCCATAAACTCAAATATCTCTTTCCAAAACAAGGTAATCATTACTCAGCAGAGTCTACGTTCTTTAAATCCTTCATTAGTTTATACTTATGTTTGTTGTGGCTGTTGACCAAAATATATTGCAAACTTCTATTTATTGGAAGTTGGATGAATGCAATTTGGATTGCCTAAATGGTCTTTTTTGCTGGAGATCCGTGAAGAAAAAACTTTTGCATAGAGATTAACATTTATTCACTAGGAATTACAGTAACTGTTATTAATTCACATTGAACAGCTGCTAATACGACACTTGTTTAAAAGTTTCTCTTTGTAGCTTAACTGTGACGCTATGCGTTCCATGCAATGAAAAACTGATTTCCTCAAAGGGGCAGTCCCTAATCTCACAAACAGGGAATGTCAAAAGTGACGAGACCTGGGCGAGTGTTCAAAGCCACTCCTTTCTCATCATCTCTTTGTAAACCAAATATTCACACATATTTTCAGATTCTGTGATTTCCATGTTTAAAATACAAATATATATTCACAATTCTCGCTCACAGACGACATTTTATCTCGTAACATTTCTTTATGGGCATAACAAACCCTCCTGATTTCTGAGAACATTTATCAGCGCCATTTTACACAGATAAAAACAGCTTGTAATATCTCTCCATGTAAAGCTCACTCCCACAATTCTCAACTTCATTAAAGAGAAAGCTATTTTTCTCAAAAAAAACAAAACAAAATTACTTTGTTCAAATACAGAAACGGCTTGTTCGACCCCAGCCAACTTTGTTCTGAAACCAGTAATAATAGTGATAATGTACATTATTTAAAGTCTTGTGACGGACCAAAGATTTTAAAACTTCTTTGCATCTCTTCAAAAGCATTACATTTGCAACTGTACAGCTTTTTCAACCTTGAAACATGTCTCTTAAAACGGTCAAGACAGACGAACACGGATCTCCCTCACACGCAGTAAGGCGGAGATAAAACTCACATACAGAGAAAGAAAACTTAACTGCTATTTTCCAGCCTACTGCTGTGGAACTACAAGTCCCAGCATTAGACTAAATACACATTAGCTTCAACATGTTACTATCAATCAGCACTCCGGACATATTTTTTCCTCTTGAAATATTGAAGCAATGTTACATACATTTTCAGATAACAAAAAAACAGCGTGCCTCTTATCTCAACACTGAAATATTTTACACAGAATAAGGGAGGGGCACATCTCACTCTTTAAGCTGCGCAACATCAAACATACATTTTTAGTACACAACCTACTTCATTCATTGTTTTATTCATTATATCATTTAGCTTGTGATACATTGTTCAAGATAACCTTCTTTTAATGACTGCTTGTGATGTCCTTTAATAAATTTTTTCCATTTGTCTGCTTTTAATGTCATTTGCTTAGGAAATCCTGCCGCCTTAAAAACTTTTTCCATGCCTGTAGTGAGGGAGCTACCCCCATGCTTGTAAGCATATTCCCAGGGGGTATACCCCCAATAATTTTCTGAATCCTCATTGGTCCTAGACTCTTAATTTCCCACGTCTGGGTACACCTTATGTCTTTACTCTTAGCGGACCGTCAGATAATTATATCTTTATCTTTATTGTTTATATAAAGGCAGGATTACCAGGGGGACAACAAATCTGTGGGGTTTAATCCTCTTCAGATGTTGCAGACTATCTTTATGCAAAGTACAAAGAATAATATTGCTATTATGCAGCAAAATATTATCATTCCTTCCAAGCAATCTGGAAATATCCACTTTATAATTTCTGTACATATTCTTGCAATAGTTGCCTTTAGTTGTTTGTGGTGTTGTTTTAACAACTTTTGCCACTTGTCTAACTTTAGTGTGCCTGTTTCTGGAAAACCTGCTGCTTTAAAAACTTTATCCATGCCCTTTATGAGGGGTGAACCCCCTCTCTTTTTGGCATATTCCAGGGGAGTGTAACCCCAGTAAGACTCTTCCTTATGCCCGGTTTCAGACCCTTTATTGCCCATAATGAGCAGCGACTGGATGGTCTCTTTACAGAACCATCTGCTTTTGAGTCTTACAACTGTATGTTTTTTAAAACTGCTTTATCTACCAAGGAGATAACAGGTCAGTGGCACTACGTCCTTTAGTTGTTTGTGGTGTTGTTTTAACAACTTTTGCCACTTGTCTAATTTTAGTGTGCCTGTTTCTGGAAAACCTGCTGCTTTAAAAACTTTATCCATGCCCTTTATGAGTGGTGAACCCTCTCTCCTTTTGGCATATTCCAGGGAAGTGTAACCCCAGTAAGACTCTTCCTTATGCCCGGTTCCAGACCCTTTATGCCCACAATGAGTGACTGGATAGTCTCTTTACAGAACCGTCTGCTTTTGATTATTACAACTGTATGTTTTTAAACTGCTTTATCTACCAAGGAGATAACAGGTCAGTGGCACTACGTCCTCTCTTAATATTTAGAAATATTTTAATCAACAGGGCAATGAATAATTTTGCAAGTATACAACAGAGTACTATTATCCCTTCTGTACATTCAATTTTCATTTGACATGACTCTTACATTTCTTATCAAGTACTTTAAACATGCAATTTCAACAAAATTTTTACTTTATATAACCTCTAAAGGGGTTATACTGGTCCAGAGCTTGGGATCTTCGTCAATCCAGACGAGTTACCCCCGGACTTGTTACCTACCCCACTTCCACAAGGACAGAGCTCTAAGAGTAAAAATAAAGCTTTTTACTCACCATATGGATTTTGTCCTCTGTCCTTGGGGAGGAGGTGGTCCCATGTGCCGGAGGGTCTGGATGTATTGAAGATCGCGGACGAGCCCCCACTGAAACTGTCAGAGTTACACCCCAATAGTGTAACTTATCAGCTCTGGTACCTGTGCAACAAATGGGTTATCGATCGATAGGAAAGAGACACACTCAGTCTTTGCAGGGCTGAATGAGAATCAATTCTGACCGCCCTATAGTCAGAATGCTTTATTTATACATGAAAAGTGTGCTCGCAGGTACATTCGTTATCTAGAAATTGTTGCATGTTCTCAGAAGTTAATTTAACATAGTATCAGCAGAAAGAGTCTATACATCTTTTTGTTTAGTCACTGCTCAAAATGTCAAGGCCTGTAACTGCTTATCTTCAAGGACAGTCCATTGCCTTTCGTCTTCACCACGGGCTCTGGGCGTATTGTCAAACAGATGTTCCTTTCTGATATCTGGATTGTTTGACATATAGCTCAGCATATTTACATAAGAATAAAACAGAAAAAAACTTGTGTCAATATCATATTCAGGAAAACTAAGAAAAGCAGCTTTTATTTTATAAGTTTGATCAATATATGTACTTTTTACCATATTGACTTTTACATGTGTAACAAGAAAACCATCTTTCTAAAAGTTCTAGTAAGGAAAATGAAAACTTGTCATTATTGAAAAGAACTAGACTCATGCCTTTTTTCTTAGCAGATCATGGAGCCCAAGGATAGATTTCTAACACCAGCACCCAGAGGACACAATTACAAATCTCATTCCTCCATAGGAGCCCAGAGGTTCTCAGTATACTGCCATCTGAGCAAACTAGTATTACAGACATTCTTACTACTGGTAGGTTTGGTACTAGTGGGTTTTTTGCTACTTCTCAGAATAACGAGAAGGACAGGGGTGGGTCAAATGCAACACAAATAAGAAATTCCCAAAGATCTAATTCTACTAACCAGATAGAGCTTTTGATAGTAGAATGTAAGGAAGGGAAAATCCTAGAGCCCTACTCTAATTACAGCTTTGTAGAGGGTCAATGGTATTTGTATGGGTTTTGGTGATATGATTATGCTGGGGATTAGGTCCGCCACAATACCCCCAAAGAAAATATGTCTGCTAATCAACATGATCTACATACACTCTGCCTTAAAGTATATAACATCATAAGAATATTGAATTAGTGGCAACTAAATCTGTCAGGTGGATACCAAAGAATCCTCATTTACCACCCTTTTAGAAAACCATATAATGTAACAGAGGTACTGTGTACAAAGCAAGGAGTACTAGACCCAAAAGATACTACAGGGGGAGAATATGATGGGTGGTATATTCTAAAAGCCACCTTCATAGGATCTAACGCTCAGGATAGTCTGCGTGTTCGAACAAATTTTGATAGACCTTTTCTAATTATAGGTACCATAAAGGGATACTGCATGTTGAGAGATTCCCAATTGTTAATCACACGAGAATCCAAATATACCCAAGGTCACGTTCCCACAGATTTATTTACAAACTAGTGTTATGATAATGAACTTGAACTGTAGTAGCACAGGCAAAACTATGTGGAATAACAACCATGGGCCAGTAGACATGGAAGGCTTGTACAGAGCTGCCATTTTGAAAATTAGAACAGATGCCAAAAATCAGAAGTACATCCAGGTAGAGGGATCACCATCTATACAGTATTTTATAATAACAATTATGATAGATAAGTGTGTACCAGAAGTTGCTGGATACTATTTTATTACATATGCCCATTGGGAACCAGACAGGCAAATGGTTATGTTAGATCTAAACCCCAGGAGGTGGGATATAGTATGTAATGGCATTGATACACCGGTAATTGATGTATGGATGGATGGTACCCCTATGACCAAGGAGTACAGGAACAGATATGTGTCTGTTGACTGGAAGGACCCTAGTGGCAGAGATATTAACTTTGATATCAACATTGACGGACCTTTTAAATGGCCATTCTGTGAGATAGCATATGAAGGGTGTTGGACATTCTCTCAGTGGATTTATCTCTCCAAAACAAAACCTGTTAAATATCTCTCCTTACAACCAGGGGATAATGACCAGTGATTTAAAGGGAGAGGACAAGTATGTGTGGCTGTAGTCAGAATACCTTATGAAACAGAAGTCTTAGAACCAGTCAGGCTACATTTTGATGACTGTAACATCCCTATTTATAACATAGCAGATGTGATAGTGACCCAATTATCATCTCCATGGATGATAATAACCAACGTCAAATTTATGCTATACACGTGGAGAATTTCAGTAGAGGTTTTCAGAGAAGATCGTTGGGATCACAGATGTAAGGAACTAATGAGGAATCAACTAGATATGTCAAAGGGATGGGTAGAATCTGGACGAGAAACAAGTAGAGATAACTGGAGACTTAGAAAAGATAGGGGAAGTGCAATGTCATTGCAACCGCTATTGGAGGAGGTGTAATGGGAATAGGTACACTGAATACTATGGATTTAGAGGTTCTGAGGAATAAACTTGGGAGCCTGGCACAACATACAGGAGATGGTATAAGTACTCAACTCGATGTAAATCATATCCTTGGGAACTTACAAAATGCTCATGCCACTACCTCTCTATCTGTAGCCCTTCGGGAAAAATTTAGAGGGTTGGTGTTGGGTCTCATTGGAGAACAAGATAGAGCTCAATTGGCTCTGGCATGTATACAGGTTCAGAGTGAACTCTCAGAAAATCTAAAACACATAGTGTCATCTCTCCATAATGGTCACTATCCATTCGACCTTAGACAGAGGATAATGCAATTTGTCCCTGACTTTACATTGAATCATACAAACTGGTGGCTCACATAGTGGCATGGTTGCCTGAATCTGACCTGTACTGCTTCCTCTCTAGCTCCTGTTTCTGGTAGAGAGAGGAAGGGGTACACTGCAATAAATTTAGGTATTCTGATGCCAGGGGATAAAATACTCCATCCACGTCTCCAATCTGACACGTTAACATATGAAGGGTCATATTCATATCTATTTGACACGGATTGCTGTTGGAGACGAGACGAAACCATATTGTGTCAAGGGAATCATTATAGAGTACTCAGACAACAGTGCTGGGATACTGAAGGATCATGTTTGATGGATATCACTCCAAAGCTATCATCTAATTTAAAATATTTGGGTCAAGGTTACTGGTGCTGGTATCAATTCCAAAATGTCTTGTATACGCTACTAACTGCACCCAAATAGGAAATCTCCTCTGGGAAGCATATTGTACTCTTATTCCCACTCTAGGTATCGATGTAGCAGACGAGATGGAAAGAACATCAGTGACCCAAGAGAAGCAACTAAATATTCGCCCAGATACTCCTGTGAGGCTTCAGAAAATTCCACTTGGTTTCGGGACAGAGCTTAAGAACTGTCTGCTCGACTTCAGGAAGGAGGACAACATCTTGGAGAAACTCAAGGAGACGGAGAAAAAAGCGACCATCAAGCTGGAGCGTGTTGCCATCAAACTCTCAAAATCCTGCATGCCTTAGAGAAACACGCCAAAGTATTGTGGTGGGAAAGCATATTTGGTTACAGTCCAAAAGCAACATCATTTTTCAATGCCTCATACATCCCATTATAGTTTTCATTTTGCTGATAGTATATTGTATATATTGTACTATTGGTTGTCTGCAGAAAGATAAAAAGAATGACTAAAGAACTTAAAGACACTGTAAAGCTATACAAAGAAGAACAACGTATAAGGACTAGAAGACAACAAATGTCCAACTATTAAGGGAGGGGGTTTATTGACTGTTATGGACTATTTCATACATTATTGCAGTAACCAAATACATTGAAGATTTTTGTTATGCGCCACCAGACACAACAAGATACTCATTTTTTTTTATGGACTTCACTATTAACAGTGCAAGATTAGTTATTTTTATAGAATATCACTTGGGAGAGGGGATACTTTTTCCACTATGAATCTCTTAGGGGCTTTTCCTGGGATGTTGTCAATTGCATAAAGGTTTTTTATCTCCTTCATAGTAGGAAAAGGACAAGTGAGAGTCGGTGATCATTGGGGTCCCTCTCTCTCTCTCTTCCTGGATTCTTATCAATCTGGACTTGACTCTAATAGAACGTTCAAAGTCTTTGCTAACCTTCAAACAGAAAATCATTTACATCTGATTTTGCTCGAAAATTCATATACAGAACTTGTGAATAGACTTAGTTATAACTTGAAAAAGGACTCTGCTAACCTTGGAATAGAGAAATCATTAACAATGAATTTTATTCCAATGCTTCAGGACTTTAAACAAGATCTATAACTAAACAAGTATTACTCAAGGACTCTTCCCAAGATATCTAGTTATGGACTTTCTCAAGGATTTTGATTGTGAACTTTTGAAGATTACCAACCGTTCTTGTGGACTTACTTTGAAATTGATGATTTGTTTTTGTGTGTTCCTTTAAAGTGTATTTTTGTGTGTTCTTTTAAAGTGTCTTATAATGTTGTTTTTGTTACTACAGAAGTATATAATAGTACAAAATACACTTAGATAGAGACAATTGATTTTAAGTAAACCTTCTAACTCGTAGTGTCGGATTACCGTCATTAGGTGGAATGTGAAGGAGCTCTTATGTTGCCGCTGATGACGCAGTCGGGGTGGGTGGACTTTGAGCAATGCATAATGGTCATTAGCATTCCACTGCTGTTTACATGCGCCAAACTTATGCGCAGATTAAGATATGAACTGGCTGAAAGCCAGAGCATTTCAACCAAAGAAATTGTCTCTCATATGTGACTCCACAGTAAGTTAGGTTCAAATAAAGGAAAAACATGTGCTCACAAGACAGGAAGTAAAACACAGAGCAGTGAGTCATCATTGCAGGCAGTGTCCAGTCCCCCACCTGAAGCAATGCATTCTGGGTAAAGGTTTATAAGCCAGTGAAGCAGGCAAAACAGTTCTCTTTTGACCACACCACATACACACATGGATGTTGGGACATTTCTTTCAACTGGAGCCTAAGGGACACACAATCCACAGTAAGCTTATACCCTATCTGTCTGCATCTCTGCCTACATCTTATATGTCCATATATTTCTATTAACTTTCCTTGCTTGCATGAATTTCTATTAACTTTCCTCTGAATCTTTATCTGTTTATTTATCTTATATGTATTCTGCCTGCAACTTATAATATACTTTGCTTGCACATATATGTAAAGTTTATATCTAGTTTTATTAACTTTCTGAATCTTTAAGTAATCTTTTCACACATGCTTTACAAAAGCTAACTTCTTCCGCATCTCAGGAATGCTTACTATTTACACTACAATGTACTCTATCTTCCTCCCCCCCATCTCTTTTTCTCTCTCTATGCTTGACCTGTATTATCCTTTAGGTCTGACAACATGTTACACACACATACACTATGCAACATTCCTATATCACTCTCTCATTTATCTCATATCTTTCTTTCTCTCTCATTTAATCTTTCTTTATCTACCACTTAAACACATCCTTTCTCTTGTTGCATCTAAACACACTACACAAAAGAGCAATACTGACCATACACTCATATACATTTCTGTCTTACAGCATATGCACTAGTACATATATATATATATATATATATATATATATATATATATATATATACACACACAACAGAATAGGATATTATATACTTACTTCTGAAGTTTTAAGTTTTAACATCATGTCTGATGAATATATAATGTATTATCTGTATTGTATATATACATTTATGTATTGTATGTTTGATTATCTTTGTAAAGTAAAAGCCTTGTATCTTTATGTCTGTTTTGTATGTTTAGATAACTGTAATGAATAGGATGAATGGATGTTTATATAGATAATGCAGTATAGTGAGGTAATTGATAGATTGGTATTTATTTAGCAATTAACAATGGTGGGCTATCTGACGTGGACGTCAATAGATGTGTAATACTAATGTTAGTCGTTCTTACTGATTTCTAGTTGGGATGCGCAAACATAACAACTGGGATGCCTTGTTTATGGTTGGCATGGTACAAGGCGAAAGCTCAAAAGGTTGTGTGAAATAATGCCTCTAAAGTACATCTGAGATGTCACGCGTGCGTATTATTCGACAGGACTAAAATAGCGAAAAAGATGCAAATTGCATTATATCCCAATAATTAATGAGATTAGTTATTAATAAGATCAAAGGCATTGTATCATTATTATGGTGGAACAGGGAGCAGTGTTGCTGGGAGATTTTTTTCTGTGTGTTTATATGACCCAAGAGGGGCATGAAGATTACAACTCAACTGTAATGGGCCCAATGTAGCCCTAACATCCCAAATATGATTGCCAAAACCCATCTTGGGGTGGCAGATGATAGCCTCCATCTAACATTGTTACTCCATGGCTTCTCAATATATTCTAGTGAGAAGTGTTCCACAGTTTTCGATGGGAAAAGACTGGATGGGAGTCACTAAGAAGGATACAGGGAAAGTCAAGGATTCATCCACCCAAGCAGCGTTCAAACTAATTTTATTACAACTTTGCACCTTCTCCTGCTGTGCTGACAGATATTCAGTCTCTACAGGACTGCAAACAATATGCCTTGCAGGACAAAGCCCTAGCGATTCCTTCATTACAAAATAAGGGAGAATTGGAGGAAATACTGCTTTACCTAAAACACTACCAATCAAGCAGAATCTTCAGTCTCTCTCAACAAAGGAAGTCATGCACTCTTTAGAATTTAGGATCCAGGAAGTGGTACAATGCCAAGTTACACTGCTGGATTTGGATCTTGTACAAGCTACCGATAGTTTGGCTTCCTGGAAGAGTCATGAAATGCAACAGAATTCTGTATAAGCGAATTACAAGAAATGTTTGACCACCAGGCTAAATATTTAATAGAGACTCACAGGTGTCTAGATTACCTAGACAGCAGAGGTCACCACAACAATCTGAGGGTGAGAAGTATCCCAGAATATGTCCCTCCTCAGGTTATTGTGCATGGTCTTACAAAGATATTCAATGAGCTCCTTGACAATGACCCAGATATTAAGATTTTCTTTGATAGGCACATAAGGCTCTTAGACCATCAGGATTTCAATCAGAGAGACCCTGGAACATTATCTGCATTACTTCACGGTCAAAGAAGATATTCTGAGAAAGGCAAGCAAAGTGGTGGAAATAGAATTTAATGGTCACAAACTGCAGTTATTTCAGGACCTGTCCTGAAATACTCTTGAACAATTCACATTCGAGCTTAAAACAACAAAACATTAAATTCTGTTGGGACTTCCCAAGTGTTCTGGAGTCTTACAATGGCAGCCTTATCATCCTTAAAGGCCACAAGTATCTGAGATCTTTCTGTGAGAGTCTGGATATTTCAATTGCCCAACTTCTTGACGTTTGGCATCTACAAAATCAGACCCACCCAAAGCTCCTAGATGGAAGGAATAGCAAACTGACAGTAAAAGAAGACACTGGCCAGCAACAACCTCAGATGTACAAACAGATACCCAACATCGTTGTCAAGATAATTTCTTCCAATTCATTATGTTTGGTTTGTGAAGGGCTCTTAACCCTTGTCTACTAAAGCCATCACTGACTCTACTTTTAGAGGATCATATCTGTTAGCTCTTTGAAGACTTTACTTTTGTGGGTCATTCCACATCAGATCACCCCAAAAAACATTAAATTTCCACCACCCATCTCAGATTTTTATGAAATTTTTTTAGTTAAGAGAGGTTGTCAAAACAACTATTTCTGCCAAATATCTCGACTGTCTGACAATTAGTTGATTAAATATTGATTTTTCAATTTATTAAATATTTTACTAATCGCGGCTTCTTTATTCAGTTTATTTGAAGTATCACGGGTGTTTATTAAGGAATCGACACAAAATTTGGACCCCTAAAGTAACTCTTCCTCCCGAATCCAAAAATCCAAACCAAATTACTTTATCTGCCTCATGTTTTGCGTTACAGCAAAAAAGCACGTTTTTTAAATATAATTAAAAATGCTAGATTCAATTGACATTAGGGATCCCATTTTTTGGGGGGTATTTAAAAAAGGTATAAATTACTACAACAAAAAAAATCAGCTGGGTACTCTCTTTCATAGTGGAGGAAAAAAAAAATAATGAAGTTGATGCTCGATTACTGCTGTACAGCATACATAATTTACACATACCAAAAAAGTGAACTAAACTGAGGCAATGAGATAAAACTCCTGTACAGGAAATGAAATAAACAGAAACTGATGGGAAGGGGATTCCCTTTAGAGAGACCAAAACTGAAACTTTCCAGAGAAAGAGAGAGGGAGAAACAGAAAGAGTCAATCATGGCAGCTGCTCATTTGGTAGTCTTTTAAATACGGACTGCCATATTACTATTAACTCAAAAAACATTGGATTACATAGCTGGGACCACTTTACAGATGAAGAAAAAGAACTTTTGATTCTGAGAACTGAAGTTTCAAATGCAGTAACCAATGATCCTTCTACCATCATGAAATGCTTCTGCTGCTAAGATATGAAGAATTTCAGAAAACATGCTGTAATCCTTTCTTGTCTCACAAAAAAGGAGCCAGAAAGTTATGTTACTGAAGTGGACCAAAGAACATGGTGACTGTCAGCTTGTTGTATATTTTAAGCAAGATGATTGTGACACTTCAAACTGTGTGAGCCTGTGCGTTATTAGCAATACCCATCACCATGTAGCTATAACTGTGCATGCCTTCATTACAGTAGTTATGAAACACTTAGCAATACTATTGACAAAATTGGAGTATGTCTACTACTTTAGTGATGGTGCTAGTGCACAATACAAGAACTGCAAAAACATTTTTAATTTATGCTTCAAAATGGATGACTTCAACATTCAAGCAGAATGAAATTGTTTGCCACATCTCATGCTAAGAGTCCATGTGATGGAATTGGAGGGACAGTTAAACGTCTAGCCACACGCACCAGTCTGCAGGCAGTGGAAACCCATCACATCTTGACACCTTTGGACCTGGGCAAATAAAAATGTACATGGCATAAAGTTTTTTTTACGTGTCACAAAACGAAATACAAGACTGCAAAACCAAGCTGCATAGCTGTCTAGAAATGGCAAACACTGTGGCAGGAATAAGTTCTCATCACAGATTTTGGCCTATTAGTAATGATGAGCTACACAAATATTGATTGTCATCAGATGACATAAAGACAGGAGGAACCAAAGTTAGTGTCACTATGACCACAGTCATAGTGTATCATAGTGAATATTGTATCACAAATAGAGTAGTTTATCATTGTTACTTCCTTCCCCTTACTTTGCTTAGTATCGTGCTTCTGACATTATGTACTTTCATGAATAGACCTCTTTACTTATTATTGTACAAACTGAGGTACAGTGAACTTTATAGGGTATGTGCCAACATGTTTACCCTAAAACCTAAATCTACTGTTGATTGGTTGATCATGGGTCACTCTCTCTTCACCCCAGTGTCCTCAAAAGCGGAATGTTTTTTTTTACTATGTGTTATGATTATTTTAAAAAATGTTTGTATTATCTCTTTTACAAAATGCTCTCCTTCCCCTCTTCTTTACCCATGATTGTTTGACATCAGACCTTGGAGGTCAGAGAAGAGGCTTGGCTGACATGGATGACATTAGCTTGACGTCCCGGAATGGATAAGTGAACAATTTTATCAAAGTACGTCATGGGTTTTAAAATTCCAGAAAAGTGCTCATATCTGCTTCACATCTTACACCCTGAGAGGGTTGATGTTGCCATCATCCAGGAGAAGCATTTTAAAAAGGCTGTGACTCCTACCATGAGTAATTATACTACACATCGCATTCTTCAGCAATAACTCTAAAAAAATCTAGGAGAGAAGCAATCTATTACCTAACAGACAGACCTACAGGAGATCCAATTTGGATATGGACAGTCCTTCTGTTCGTATCCGAAGCCATAATTTTTGATTAGAGGTTTTCCACAGTGAAACTTTACTCCCTAAACCAGGATCATCCAGTAATCATTACTGGAGCGCTAGAACAAATTGAGGATAAGTTAGAAGGAACCACAACAGTACAAAAACAATCTGGGAAGCACAAATGCCTGACTATGGACCTCAACTAGGCATTGGGTCCACAGTCTGACAGTAGTGTCAAATATGATACCATCCTGTGGAAAGTAATATATATAACAATTGTAGAAAGATACAGTCATTCTTTTACTTGCCATCCCTGGTCTCTCATTTCCTACATATATTTTTACTCATTCACATTCATTTTAACAAGGCTGAAGTTAGCTTCTTATTTGGCCAGCTTCTTATTCACTTTTTATTCCTGCTCCAGCTTCTTACTCCAAAAACTTTATTTTTAAAGGATGAAATCAAGTTTGATCACTGATTTCACATTAGATTAACACCAAGGTTGGTCACTTACAAAAATTTCAATAGTATTTAACCTGGCCCAATATGGGTTATGGCTTGAAATCTGGTGGCAAAGTGGGCAAAGTCACCATATTTTACTATTTTGAATAAGAAGTAGTTTTGCAAGGGTTAAATGCCGTTGGACCACAAATTTGATAGTGAGAATCAACACAGGATGGTCACTTACAAATAAACCACTTGTCTCTTTCCAGGCACAACAACATTTTGGGCATTAAATCAGATGGCAAAGCGGGCTCAGATAGCATTTTGATGATTTATTAATAAATAGCTGTAGTTCTGCAAGCGTTGATGTTTTTATTAAAACATTGCAAGAAAAATAAATCCCATTGCACTTTGTCCAAAATAAAATAGACATACAACATCAAAGGGTTTAAAGGACCAATAGGAATGAAACTTCACATATCATCACCCAACATCCAATTCTACTACAATCCCTCCACAAAAACTATTGCATCACTTCACAAATAAGATAACTATATATACAAAAATCTAATAGTGAATGAACACGAGAGCTAGCCAAAAATTCTGAGACTGACGGATCCTAGCTGCCACTTAGGAGGGTCTCAACCCTCGCCACAATCTATTCCAGCTCACAGCAACCTTATTTTCCAAACTTTGTGCAGAACACTATCCACCACCACACTACAGGGAAGGATTTTGCCCCTTATAGACACTAAACACCATGCATGCCACATATAAATTCTAACAAATGAACTAACTAAAAAAAACGAGTGCTTAAATCAAAATTTACATACCTTTTGAGTGCTTCATACACCCAGTCATGGTGACTAAGCCCTGAAAGACATGGAAGGCATCGGACACTCCCTTTTAAGTCTCTATAATGAAAGGACAGTGAAGCAAGAAGTGGTCCATTGTCTCCACCTCTCCATGACATTCCTCCTGTGGACAACCACTATCATTGACAGCTCTATGCTTAAGGTTTTCCTTAATTTAAACCCTCCCATAAAACGAAAGCCAAATGAGATCTCAAAACTTTGAAGAATCCGCTTGGAATGCATCAAAGTCAGACCATTCAAGCACTTATCACCTGGGCAATCCTTAAGTAACTGGGGCACATCAAATTGAGTATGCAAAAATCTCCTCTCCAACACCCTCCTAGAGGAGTTTTTTGCCTCACCCATTCTGATTTGCCATTTCCTTGTCACCGTCAAACCATGAACCACATAGGTTGGGAGGTGACCATGCTTAACTTAAAGTTTTTATACAGGACCCCCATCCAACCATCTGTTGAGAAAGGAGTGCATCCAAATGTGAAAGCCAACTACCCACCAAAAGATACTCCTGAGACAAAGCTTCGAGAAGGCAGTACTGAATAACAGCACTGGGTTTACCATTCCCAGACCCACCCTACCTTTTACACAAAGAGATCAGCCTGCCTTACCCCAACCTTTGCCCTAGTCCTCTGCACTTTGGGCCTCAGAACCATCTCCCTATCAGGAGTACTCACAATTTCTCCATCCTCTTCATCACTTGACAATCTGTTGGCCAGAACAACCATATTAGGGGAACTCAGACTTGCCCTACTCCCTTTCTGCTTTATAACCGCGTTCCAACTTACACCTTCTTCCATATCCTTCTTCCCTCTTTCCCTACTAGTTCTAGGCTGGGTCAAACCCACCATCGATCTTGGCTAGAGATGAGCGGGCTCGGATTTCGGTAATCTGAGCCCACCCGAACAGTGCAGATCCGACGAGATCCGAGCACTGTTCGGGAACTTCCGGGCGGCAAATGAAGCCAAACCGAGGCTATGACATCCAAGTCTCGCGTCGGATCTCGCGAGACTCGGATGTCATAAATTCACCGCTCGCGGCCGCCATCTTCCTTCTGGCTGCAATCACTCGTGAGGGAGGTTGTAGTTAGGGAGCTCCTGTCCTGCTTTTCAGTTTAGTGTTGCTTTGTGCTTTGTCCAGTGCTCTGTTCTGCTGAGTCTAGTGGTGCTTTGTCCAGTGCTCTGTCCTGCTGAGTCCAGTGGTGCTGTGTCCTGTGCTCTGTCCTGCTGAGTCCAGTGGTGCTGCCTGTGTCCTGTGCTCTGTTCTGCTAAGGGCATTGTTATTTCCAAATTATCCAAAAGTTCTAAAAAAAATAAAAAAAAATTATAAAAAACTTACAAAAAAATAATTAAAAAAAATATAAAAAAATTATCCAAAAATATTTGAAAAAAAATATAAAAAAATTAGTTAAAAAATACTAGGCACTGCTATTTAAAAGTCAAACTACGTTCACTGTTGCTGCTGTACCAAAAAATACTAGGTACTGCTATTTAAAAGTCAAACTACGTTCACTGTTGCTGCTGTACCCAAAAATACTAGGTACTGCTATTTAAAAGTCAAACTACGTTCACTGTTGCTGCTGTACCAAAAAATAGGTACTGCTGTATAACTCCAATCCAGTGGTACTCTCCTGTGCCGCAGATAATTTGTAAAGGCTTTGCAGAGTGTGTGTGGTTTAGGGGTACGCTCTCTTGTGCTGCATATAATGGAGTACAAAAATTTGGAGGATAAAGTAGGGAAAGATCAAGACCCACTTCCTCCTAATGCTGAAGCTGCTGCCACTAGTCATGACATAGACGATGAAATGCCATCAACGTCATCTGGCAAGGGCGATGCCCAATCTCCTAGTAGAGGGCATGTAAAATCCAAAAACCTAAAGTTCACTAAAATTAGCAAAAAAAGAAAATTGAAAACATCCGAGGAGAAACGTAAACTTGCCAATATGCCATTTACGACACGGAGTGGCAAGGAACGGTTAGGCCCTGGCCCGTGTTCAGGACTAGTGGTTCAGCTTCACCCAGGGATCTAAGCCCTCCTCCTCCCCCCCCCTTGACCTTCCCATCACTGTACGGGAAGAGGTGACTCCATCCACCATTTGCAGCACACCCTCTACATATGCTGGAAGGATCACCCACAGTGTAGATCCAGATTTGGATAATCAAGGTGTCAATGTTGTACACCGGGAGGAGGCTATTGATGTAGCTGGCGCTTAAGGGAGAAACTTGACGAGGAGGATGCTGATGTGGTTATTTTAAATGAGACACCAGGGGGGGAAAAAGTTGATGTCCATGGGATGAAAAAGCCCATTGTCATGCCTGGTCAGAAGACCAAGAAATGCACCTCTTTTGTCTGGAGGTATTTTTATCCCAATCCGGATAACAAATGTATGGCCATATGTAGCTTATGTAAAGCTCAAATAAGCAGGGGTAAGGATCTTGGCCACCTAGGGACATCCTCCCTTATACGTCACCTGAATAACCTTCATAGTTCAGTGATTAGTTCAGGAACTGGGGCTAGGACCATCATCAGTCCAGGGACACCTAAATCCCTTGGTCCTGTTGGATACACACCACCAACACCCTCCTCGTCAACTTCCTCCACGATCTCCATCAGATTTAGTCCTGCAGGCCATGTCACCAGCCAGACTGAGTCCTCTTCAATCCGGGATTCATCCGAGGAATCCTGCACCGGTACGCCTACTACTGCCGCTGCTGCTATTGCTGCTGGTAGTCGGTCATCTTCCCAGAGGGGAAGTCATAAAAACGCTACGTCTTTCACCAAACAGTTGACCGTCCAACAGTCGTTTGCCATGAGCACAAAGTACGACAGTAGTCACCCTATTGCAAAGCGGATAACTGCGGCTGTAACTGCTATGTTGGTGTTAGACGTGCGTCCGGTGTCCGCCATCAGTGGAGTGGAATTTAGACTAGTTGAAGGAGGTATTGTGGCCCCGGTACCAAATTGGGTACCGGGGCCACTCCACTACGCAGTCCAGATAGCTGCGTATCAGATATTAAACTACGTTCACTGTTGCTGCCAAATCCAAAAATAATGGAAATGCCCTGTCATCATCGAAAACAAGAGGTATTGACGCGCTAGAACTACACCATCTATATGCTGCAGAGGATGTAGGAGCAGCCATCTGTGCAGTGGAATTCAGACCAGTTGGAGGAGGTATTGTGGCCCCGGTACCAAATTGGGTACCGGGGCCACTCCACTACGCAGTCCAGATAGCTGCGTATCAGATATTAAACTACGTTCACTGTTGCCGCCAAATCCAAAAATAATGGAAATGCCCTGTCATCATCGAAAACAATTGGTAGTGATGCGCTAGAACTACACCATCTATATGCTGCAGAGGATGTAGGAGCAGCCATCTGTGCAGTGGAATTCAGACCAGTTGGAGGAGGTATTGTGGCCCCGGTACCAAATTGGGTACCGTGGCCACTCCACTACGTAGTCCAGATAGCTGCGTATCAGATATTAAAATACGTTCACTGTTGCTGCCAAATCCAAAAATAATTAAAATGCCCTGTCATCATCGAAAACAAGAGGTATTGACGCGCTAGAACTACACCATCTATATGCTGCAGAGGATGTAGGAGCAGCCATCTGTGCAGTGGAATTCAGACCAGTTGGAGGAGCTATTGTGGCCCCGGTACCAAATTGGGTACCAGGGCCACTCCACTATGCAGTCCAGATAGCTGCGTATCAGATATTAAAATACGTTCACTGTTGCTGCCAAATCCAAAAATAATTAAAATGCCCTGTCATCATCGAAAACAAGAGGTATTGACGCGCTAGAACTACACCATCTATATGCTGCAGAGGATGTAGGAGCAGCCATCTGTGCAGTGGAATTCAGACCAGTTGGAGGAGCTATTGTGGCCCCGGTACCAAATTGGGTACCGGGGCCACTCCACTACGCAGTCCAGATAGCTGCGTATCAGATATTAAAATATGTTCACTGTTGCTGCCAAATCCAAAAATAATTAAAATGCCCTGTCATCATCGAAAACAAGAGGTATTGACGCGCTAGAACTACACCCTCTATATGCTGCAGAGGATGGAGGAGCAGAAAAAGGCCATTCAAGCCTGCACAGCCACCTACGGTGGGCCACTTGTTTGTGCCGTCCACTAGCTTAGACATCCAGCTACCTCGGTGCAACGTTTTGGACTAAAAACAATGTTGTGAGGTGTGAGGTGTTCTGAATAGACTGTAAATTAGTGGAAATGATTGTTATTGAATGTTATTGAGGTTAATAATAGCGTAGGAGTGGATAAAAAAAAACAAAACTGGATTTTAGCACTTTTTATGCTTTATTAAAAATAAATCAGAACCCAAAACCCTAAATCAGAACCAAAAACCCAAAACCCAAAACACTAAAAGTGGCCGGTGCACACCCCTAATCTTGGCTTAGGCTGTGGTTTTTCATTACTTGGCTGAGCATACACCCCAGACCTATGTCTTGCCTGAGACATAGTTTGAAACAATCCCTGTTTAATTGATTTTGCCTTAGGAGGCCTCCTCTGTTCTTTCTTTACCTCCTCAACCTTTTCCACCAACTCAGTATTGGATTCTCTGTTGTGGTGTGATTGGGGACAGTTGGCAAAAGAATGTCCCACTTCACCACACATTTTACATCTAATCACTTTACAACCTTTAGTCATATGTCCAAGTTTTTGGCAATGCGCACACCTGACATCACAATCCTTGCTCAAATGGCGAGAAGATCCACAGTAATAACATGTCCGGGGCTGGCCAGGATAGAGGCACTGGATTCTGTCCCTGCCTATATAGGCTGCAGATAGAAGGTGGAGTAGTGAAGAATCCAGTTGCCTCAAGCTAATAACAGCCATCCAGGCCCCACCCCAGACATGCCGCTCTGACTCTGGAACCTTAGCTAGAGGAGATTCCATTGCTGCATACCCTTTATCCAATAGATTAGATCTTCTTCTAGCAAGGATTCATTACCTACCAAGATAATCAGTCTGATATTATTTTGCTTGGAAACGGATAAAGCCTTATAATTATGGGAGAAGCCTCATAATTTGGCCATGAAATCAGGTGGCAAAGTGAGCACAGATAGCATTTTGAATAACTCTGCTACTCCTACAGCTACTTATTCAAACTGATCAAAATACTATCTGTGTTCACTGTGTCACCTAATTTTATGCCGAAAACGTTGATGGGCCAGGCAAAAGACAAGTGGTATGTAACTGACCACCCTGTGTTGATTGCCACTCTCAAATGTGTGACCCGACAGCACTGAAGTGTAGTGTTAGCTCCTGATTTCCATACTGTTATTTGCTGTATACCCAGAGTTGATGGGCTTCCCGAGGATCCACCCTGGAACAGTCCCCTGGCTGTTGGGCCTAGTACAGGCCTACTCACAGACACACCAGTGAGTACCAGTAGCCATGGAGTAAGGCCTGGAGCTGAGCCTCCGTAGCTAGTGTGTATTGTTACAAGTGTATAGTTACAAGTGTAAACAATTTAAATAGCATAAATCGGAGTTATACCAGAGTTAAACAGCAGGAAACAAGAGAAGAACATTCTGACTATTTTCACAGCTACACAAGGACAACAGTCAGTATTCACCTGAAACTCCATATTCTACGCCTGTTGTTTTCATCTCTCCCTGGCTACAAGCTTCAAACCATAAGAAGACTGTTTTGGACTCTGATCTTATTTTCTACCCAGCTCATGAAAGTTTGTTTTATCTGTCAGTTTATTTTCCCTGGAACATCCCCTCTGTTTATTCATCCTGCTCTACTACTAGCTTTCCTGAGGCGCGGAGTCCCCTGGTCTTCACCGCCGCAAGGCAAGATGGGTTTTGCACCCGGGAGTCCGCAGGTCGCAGCCCTTAGGGTAGCAACCTGATGCAATAGAGGATAGATCGACGTATATGCAGCTGTATAAACACAGGCAGGTACAGGGGTTAAGGTCAATGTACCAAGCTGGGTCAGATACACTATGAGGTACACAGAACTGAGGACAATCCAAAAAGCGAGGTCAGTAAACAAGCCATCAGGAGCATGAAGGTCTCTTGCAGGAATCCAAGAGCGCTTTTCTGGGCCTTATACCTTCCAGTCAACCAAGAAATGAAGAGAACCTCTTGAGATATGGGAGTTAAGAATCTCATTAACTTCGTATTCTTGTTGGTCTTGCACAGAGATAGCGGAAGTTTCCTAGTGGAGTAAACTTTATTAATGACCAACGGTTTTAATACGTTGGGAACTCTTAAGGTGGGGGGTAATTATAACCTAAATGCCACATGATTGACAACTTCCATGATTTTGAAGGGTCCAATAAAACGTGGGGCAAATTTTCTGGAAGGTACTTGATGATGAAGGTTCCGAGTGAATAAACATACTTTGTCTCAAGGGCCAAGTAGAGGGGTAGGATGTCTCTTTTTGTCAAAATATCTGTTGCCGGAATTGGAAGCAAGGATCAAATTTTGTTTAACTTGCGATCATCTAGAGGAGAAGTTTTGGAGAAGGAGATCCATGACAGGAGCTCCCGAGGCCTGAAGATCAGAAAACGGAGGGAGTTTAAGATGAAAGCCTTGGAAAGCAAAGAAAAGAGAAACTGAATTGGACTCATGACACAGGTTATTATGGGCAAACTCTGCCCTAGCTAATTAGTCGACCCAGTTATCCTGTTTAGAGATAAAACATCTGAGGAACTTCTCCAATAACTGATTAGTCCTCTCAGTGAGACCATTAGTTTTGGGATGATAGGCTTCTGGTATGATAGGTTTAGCTTTATCCCACACGCACAACAGAAAGCTTTCCAAAATCTGGCTCCCTTGGTCAGAATTAATCTCATCAGGACACCCGTGCAACCGAGTGAGCAGCACGTGAGAGATGATCCATGACAATCCAAACAACAGAACATCCCTTGGAAGGATGTAAGTCAGCACTGAAGTTCATCAAAAGATGGCTCCAGGGATGATCAGGAATGGGAAGAGGATGCAATAGGTCATAAAGAGACTGTCTGAGGACCTTATTCTGAGCACAGAGAGGACAAGCAGAAACATATTGTTGAACGTCAGACTGCATGGAAGGCCAGCAGTAGCTACGGAATATTAACTTCTTGGTGTTCTTAATACTGAAGTAAACGGCAAAATGAGAGGCGTAAGCCAATTTGAGGAGTTTACCACGTATGTGAGAAGGTATGAAGGTCTTCCCATGAGCAATTTCCAAGTCCATGGGTGTAGTAGCTATAATACATTCATGATCTAGAATAGGTCTATGCTTATCTTGTTCCTCCGAATCAGTAGAGTCAAATGTGCAGGAGAGAGCGTTCACTTTCTTCTTTTTTGACCCTGACCTGAAGAAGACACAGATATTGAAGCAGGAGAAAAATAAAGACCATCTAGCTTGCCGTGTGTTCAAGCAGGTCGCTAAAGAACAGTAGATACATGTTCAGAATGAGAGGCTACCTCAGGTGAGAGTATGAGAATATCATCTAAATAGATGACCACAAAACGATACAGGATGTCTATGAAGATTTAATTAATAAAATTTTGGAAAACAGCATGCACGTTACAAAGTCCGAAGGATATCACTAAAAACTCAAAGTAACCATCGTGAGTATTAAGAGATTTTTTCCACTCTTAATCTTTCTTGATACGAATTAGATTGTAGGCACCTCTGAGTCCAACTTGGTAAAGATGGTGGCCCCTTTAATCCTATCAGAGAGTTCTGAGATCAAGGGTGACGGATACCTATTCTTAATGGTGATGGCGTTAAGACTCCGAAAATCAATGCAGAGGCAAAACCCACCATCGTTCTTTTTGACGAAAAAGAATCATGCTCCAGCAGGCGAAAAAGATTTTCTTATAAAACCCCATTTTAAGTTGTCCTCGATGTACGCAGCCATAACTTGTGATTCAGGTAAGGACAATGGGTAGATGCAACCCCAAGGAGGAGACTTGTCTGGTAATAGCTCAATTGTACAGTCCCAGGGCCGATACGCGGGTAACTTGGAAGCTCCTGCTCACAAAATACGTCAGATTATGCGGCTAACTGTGTTGGAATATCCAAAGAAGCTGTATATAACAGTGAGAAATCTTTCTCAGGCAACTGCACCTTCTAAGGGCAAAGAGAGTGGCAGTTGGGTCTAGAGGAAAGTACTTGAGCTTAATGCGAATCCAGTACCGGAGAATGAAGTCTGACCCAAGGGAGACCCAAGACCAGAGGATTTATGGCTTTAGGAATCACTAGGAAAGATATTATCTTGGTATGCAGTGCTCCTATTTGGGGAGACAGAGGAACTGTTTGGAATCTAATGGAACCCCCCTCAATCCTACTGTCGTCAATGGGTGTGATGGTAACAGGTTGGTGCAGTGAAACTGTCGTTAAGGACAGCTTCACTGCCATAACAGCAGATATAAAATTCCCAGTGGTGACGAAAGCTATGAGGTCAGGTAGGGAAACCTGTTGATTGGCATAACGACAACGTACACCAATAGAAAAGTTAGTGTCAAAACGTGGATACAAGAGCTTTATTGTTCCACTGTCACTCAGCAGCCAAATTATGGAACTGAACAGCGTATTGACTGAGAAGGAGCGATCCCTGATGTAAGTGAAGAAGCTTGCTAAAAACCCGACCTGGTTCATCAAAAATCTTTTTAAAAGTCTCCAGGAAGGTGGAACTATTGTGCAACAAGGGGTCGTTACACTCCCACAATGGAGAGCCCCTGCTAAGACTTGTCCAGAAAGAATGGAGATAATGTAAGCAACTTTAGTCTTCTCAGTAGGAAAGTTCCCTTGGTGTAATTCAAACTGTATTGCGCACTGTTTTAGAAATCCTCGACAGGCCTTGGGATCACTATTAAATTTAGGAATCCAGAGATGGGACGCTGCGGCTTGGGCCACTGCAAGAGTTTTCCATGGAGGCAAATGATCTGACAGATTGGCTTGTGAAATTACAACAAATAAGAATAAAGCAGAAATTTTGTATTTTACACTTTTTTAATACATAACCAGTAATGTAATTAAAATGGTAAATCTTTCTTAGCAAATATTAAAAACATTATAGTGAAATATTAAAAAGGGTATATTGAAATGTTGGAAAGATAAACATAATTCTGCTAAAACGGTAGAAAAACTACCCTGCTGACTAGCAATCCTTATTATAACATGAATAGGTAGTAATTGTGAACACAATCAATGCCTACAATATCACTCTGTAAAACTGGGTACACACTACAGAAATTTCAACCAACTTTTTATGCCGAGCGATTTTACATGCGATGGTCCGATCGCTCGGTCCATGGACTGCATACACACTAGCCTTGTTTCGGACGATAAAGGGAAGAACGGACGTCCCTTTAGCGACTTTTTACAGCCATGTTGTCGTGAGCAATGATTTTAATTTCGTACACAATGAAGCGGCATTTGCGGGAAATGTAACGAGATACCAAAGACATTAGCATAAAGGGGCAGAGGTTTCGCTATAGTTAACACCCAAAGCTGCATAAAAAGAGAAGGCAACACTGTATCTTCATTCATTCAGTCAGAGATGGTGCTGGAAGGGCCAAAAAATGTTTGAAAAGTTAAGGTGGGGGATGGAGATACTCAAGAACAGAAAAGAGCAAATCCAATGAGCCCAAGAGAGGTGGAGATGATGGTCAAAGTACTGGACCAGGACGACAACGACATTAAAAAAGGTCAGTAGCACGTGTAATGTACCTGCTAGAAGGACTTTATTTCATTCTAGTGTCACATAAAGCAATGTAAATGCCTAATTTGTAACCTATTTTTTTTTTATGTCAGAACGAATAATTAACGGTGAGAAGGCCTGTTTAGATACCACTGATACCACTAATGTTACACCTGTTAGCAAAAAAGAAAAAATTGAAAAAGAAAAATATACTAAAGAAGTTCGACACGAAGGTATTTCAGTGAACATGTGTAGACAGCTAAATGCTTTGGGCACATACCTGTACCGTTATAATAACCAAAATGGTGCCTGTTTTCCAGAATGTATGGAGGTTAAGCTCGCTATTATTGCGGTTTCGCCACAGGGACCAAAATATAAACTGATCTCGAGCAGTGTGCATGGTGAGAAAATGAGAGTATATGTCGTTGAATATAAATTACAGATATAGAAGTTAAATGGTAAACATTTTTTTATTTCCTTGTATCGTAGATAAAGAAATCAAAGGGAATAGAAACCCAAGCGACATCAAGACCTGTTCTGCCACAAACTAGTAGCACCTTTAAAAATACTAAATACTAAAAATAATACTCTGCAGTACTCTGCGCTCTGATTGTTATGGGCGCGCTCATGTTTCATGCGGATCTTTCAGACAGCTGTGTGTGTAAAAAATTTTGTACCTTTTTTTCCTGCAATAAAAATGTTGCATGAACACTGTGTGGGTACTTCACAATTATAAGTTAATAAAGGTTAATATAACTTTAATAGTTTATAAAGGTTAAAGTTTATAAAGAGTAAATATGAATACATTGCCAACATAGACGCAAAGGGTAATAACACGCGTGCTTTATACACGTGTAATGGTCTGCAGCCAGACAGGTGCAATACACATCGATACAAAACACAAGTCAGTGATGTGCGGATTCCGCACCACGTGGGACTTGGACAGACATCAAAAAATTTACATACACACACCCCTCAGGTCGAGGAAGTATCGGAGGATTGTCGTGGATCGGACGTAAGTTTATACACACTACACAACGGAAACGAGATTGGAACAAAAATACTAAATGGTACGACCAACCAAATGAGACGACAATCGTCCATTTGGGCAGACTTTCGACCATCGTGTCACTACACACACTGACCCGACTTTTGAACGAGCGGTCGTATGTCAGCTGATTAAGCCGATTATTGGACGAAAACCGTGTAGTGTGTACCTAGCTTAAATTGTATTAAAGGTTTAAATCACTAATTGTGGAAAGATAATTAATATTATGGATTGTAAAACCCTTAATTAGTGTGATAAGGGATCAATCTGCAGAGAAAACCAACTGATATGAACTTAATTCAGGTTCTCAGAACAAATATGTTGCAATGCCGATGTTACAATACATCTAAGATAGGGAGCTAGATCAAACTAATAAAGTACCACTTTATACGGCATGTCTAAGCTCCTAAGGTATTCCTGGATTCCTCCTAACAGAGGCGCAAACAGAAGTCCTAGCGCTAATAGTCAGCTTTTTTCACCTAACCCTGATTAGTATAGATAACAGGGCAACTAAGTTTGTGTGACTTGACTGCTAGATAGTGACTCTGATCCCTTGTTAATCCCTAGTGAGACACATGAACAGAGCCTTAGTATTGAGATTTGTTAATGTCGAGCTGCTGGTATTCTAGCTCAATTAACTATTTGCTCACAAGGGCTATGTCTGAGAGATTTTAATATAACCCTCAGCCAAATTGATTGTTTAAATAAAATTGACAGACAACGAGCGCAGCGTCCGCAGATGCGCGTTTCGCTACATGCTTTAACGAGGCAATCCGATGGCATGCCTCCATTGGGTTTAAGTAGTGTAAAACAAACCACCTCTAATGACCTATTATTCTCGGCAACCTATCATAATAGCCAAGTCACGTGACGATTGATTGACAAGTAGATTCCCCCATTGTATTTATTGTGCCATCCTTATTCTAAGTCAATCGCTGTAATGACAACAGAGGACACTGGATAAATAAACAAAATCGTAATTAATGTACACAATCCCATTTAGAAAAAAGGTAAGTCAGTGTGTTAAGTAACCCCCATTACACAGAAATCGCAGGTGGATCAAAGATGTATTTAAATTCAGTAACAATGTTAGTTGATAAATAGTAAATTAGATTATAAAAATGACTCCCTGCATTGGTTGTACACTATAGTTGGATTCTTTATAATAAAAAAAAAAAGATAAGTATTTAATGATAATTTAATTAACGACTTCAGAAAATTATTATGGCATGGCATAAAAAAAAGTGATACTATAACTGTATTTTATAAAGAAAAAATTTAAATTATATTGCTAAAAATTTGAAAAGAATTCTGAATTAATAAGGGTAACAAACTACAATGAAAAAACAAACAAGTTTTTTTAAGGTTCCCAATGTATAAAGTGCAAAAAAGTGAAAATGGTACTTAATGTCATCAAAAATATTAATGAATATGATTGTGACCAAAAGTGAAATCATGTAAAATGAGAAGAGTAAATAAAGTTATATTACTCATAAAAAAGTGTCACCAGATATAACGAAGAAAGAAAAATGTGAAAGTATTATGCAAGGTTTATAAAATATAATAAACCATTTGGGTAACAACATGATATCACCAAGACTAGTAGAATCCTATGAGTAAGCTCACTTAATAAACTGCAAATGTAATTCAGCTTATTCAATAATCAAGATTTACAGTAGCCGCATTAGGGATGGAATATATTTTATTTTACAGAAAAGGTCATTAAGACCTTGAGGGGCCGAACTCCCCATTAGAAAAATCTTCTTTGTTTCATGTCTTAGAAGTTCTTGTTGCAAATCCCCTCCTCTTAGCCCCAAATTAATCTGTTCCATGGCAAACACTGTTAAAACTGCTGGATCACTGTTGTGGTATCTCAAAAAATGTATTGCTACCATAGTCAATTTTTTAAAATTGGCATTGTCCCTGATGGCTTCCCGGATATTGCCAACATGTTCCAAAACCCTCTTTTTGAATGGTCTGCTAGTCATTCCAACATAAAACAGTTTGCATGGATATGATAGACAGTATACAACATTGGGCAAATTGCAATTCAAAAATTGACGAATCTTCCAAATCTTGGAAAACTTATCTACATATTCTTTAGTCTGAACTATATATTGGCAGGCCTTACATGAACCACATGTGAAAAAACTCACTGGTCTAGATTAAATTATTCTTTCTGGTGTAAGTGAACTATGAACCAGTTTATCTTCAAGATTTTTTGAACGCCTCCAAGAAAGAAGACCCTGTCTTCCAATGTCTCTGTCAAGTCTTCATCAAGTAGCAAAATGTGCCAATGGTTTGGAAAATTTTTGTTATCTCTTTTCATTCAGGGCAAAATGTCCCTATCATTCTTGTCTTTGGATCAATCATGTTATTCTTGGTGCGCGGATAAATAAGAGACTCTCTATTCTCATAATTAACACTCTCTCAGATCATTTGATAACCCCTTTACTATAGCCTCTATTTAATAATCTATTTTTAAGCTCACTGGATCTTTCAACATACACTTGTTTCTCAGAGCAGTTCCACTTTGTACTCAGTAGCTCTCCTTTTGGGAATCCTCTAATCACCGGGGGATAGTGCGAACTAGTAAAATGTAACAAACTATTTGTAGCTGTCTTTTTGCGGTATATATCTATATTAAGTCTCCCCTCTGCTGTTTTTGAGATGGTGAGGTCCAAAAAATTGATCTCAGTGTCATGTATTTTTGATGTTGACTGAGATTCAGTTCATTACTGTTCAGAGTATCAGTAAATTCATGAAAAAGGGTATCTTTCCCATCCCACAAAATCTATATGATGTAGCCAAAAAGCTATATGGCTAGTATATTTTTCATTACATTGGCTAAAGGCTATCTCTTTTTCCCACCAGCCCAAGAACAAATTTGCGTATGTAGGGGCACATGCTGTCCCCATTGCTGTGCCTCATACTTGAAGAATTTTTTTTTCTTCAAAGACAAAATAATTCCGAGTCAGCACAAATTGTAATAACATTATGAAGAAATCATTAAAATCATTCAATCTTTCCATATTGAGGAAATATTGTACAGCCTGGATGCCCTGCTGGTGTTAAATATTGGTATATAATGACTCAACGTCAAATGAAGCTAACTTGGTAGAAGGGTTAACATGATATCATTCAGTTTTGATAAAACATCCAAGGTATCCCTGGTATAGGATTCCAGACTCATCACATGTTTCCTAAGATGTAGGTCTACATATTTGCTAGCATTCTCAGTAAGGCTACCAACCCCTAATACAATTGGTCTACCAGGAGGGTTAGACTAATTTTTATGAATCTTTGGAAGAATATAGAACGTCGCCATTCTCGGGTTGTGGATCATAAGGAATTCATTGTGTCCTCTTGAAATTACTCCCCTATAAAAGGGTTGTTTAATAAGTCTGTTATAGACCAACAAATTATTGGAAGTGGAATTGAATATCAATCATTGATAACAATCCCTGTTATTTAGATGGCGGAAGATCTCCTTAAGATATTGGACTCAAGGCCAAAGAACTATATTACCCCCTTTTGTTGGAGGGTTTTATAACAATATCATTCCAACTTTGTATTTCTTTTAATGCTGACCTTTCTTTTCTACATAAGTTACCAAAATGTCTATTTTTAGATCTCAATTGTGGTAGGAGTGTGTCCAAATCAATAGATAAAAGGGGCCTGATTCACTAAGCTACGGATCTGCCTTCTTATGCGGATAATACGACAATCGTCTCTGCGCATGCGCGAAACAAGGACCTACGCTGCGTAAAACACCACAATACGAGGCGTAAAGTGTGAACATCTGTGTCGTACAGCACTACATGTCTCAAGCTCCATCGCACATGCATTTCCGTAGTTGCCTGACCACTTGAGAAAAAAGGGTTGGGAATGGAAGGAGAGTGGGCGTGGAGTAGGCTGAGATAAGATATCATTTGAGAAGTGTAGGCGTTATGTGTCCGGACCTAAGAAGAGTAGGCGTTCCCTCTGTCCGTGTACAGTAAACTGAGAACAATCAAGTCTCAACTCCTTGGTCAAACTTAAGGCAGCTCAGGGTCATGTTTAAGTCCAAAACAGTTAGCTAAAACAACAATTAAACTGCTCAAAATGCATTGTGCATTTAAAATATTCGCAACTAAATATGCACCACATACATACATATGAATAGATAATCTAATTTTTTAGGTTTATTTGGGAAAAATTTTCACATTTATTTGGATATATATAAAACAATAAACATTACTACGTTAGTGTAAACAAAGCCTCTTTTTCTTTCAGACACCTTTGTACTAAAAGCTGTAAAACGCTTGATGTATGCTCATATTTTGGCCCTTTGGGTTAAATCCGGAACTGCCAGAATTAGACAGATTAATAAAGCGCTCCCAGCTGCTTGGTGTGTCTGGAGTAAAGATGGCTGTCTTTTCTAGACCTGTATACTGCATTTTGGTATGCTACATATATATCTTCTCTGGAATATGTGGAACTACTTTGGCACATAGTACAATATTGCATATATATATATATATATATATGCACTCAGCACTCCATTCCGGGTGTAGAATGCACTCAGCCAGCCATTCTGACTGCCAGAATGGATGTTTAGGGTATTGTAAACACCATTCTGTCAACCGAAATGTATGGGGAATGCACTCAGCACTCCATTCCGGGTGTGGAATGCACTCAGCCATCCATTCTGGCAGCCAGAATGGATGGGGAATGCACTCAGCACTCCATTCCGGCTGCCGGAATGGATGGCTAAGGTACTTGTCGAACCATGGAGCTTAAGAAAATTGTATTGTATATATATAAACCAAATCAAAAAATTTTTTTTTAGGACACACAATATATTATATTGATTCTCTATGTAAGATGGCTCTTGTGTCAACAGTTCTTTTCTACTGTTTGTTAACCCAACTGCTTCCAAACGCTACTCAGATTAATACTCATAAAATATAAACTTTTCACGGCTGAGCTGTTTGTAATTAAAGCAAGTGTACTTTTATACCAGAGACACTTTGAAACTCAATACATATATAGGAAGAATAGTATTTGACTAATTTTTTCCCCCTTCTCGTGCATTATATTTGTTACCTGCTCTGCCTCCCCAACAGATTTGAGTTGTCAGAGCTCTGCATGCAACAGTTATATTAAGAAGCTGCTTTGCATCTGTTTGTGTGGTAAGTATTGAGTGGCACCCACTGTTTTGTTTTGCACTATTTAGGGCCAGGTGGTATTTGATGTGGTGTGTTAGGGATTAAACTATGTTTTTTTGGATTTTGGTTGCCAAACCAAAAATTACATCACTATTTTCTTAACTCTCTTTATTCTGTGTTTCACAGTCCATAACTGTTTACACCTTACAAATTTTAATGTAACAAATGTGATTTTCACAAAGTGACTTTGGTGTTTGGCTCTGGTAAGTATCTCTTTTGCACGCACTTCTGTGGGGTCTCTATATGGTTAGGTGGTGTTTGCTCATTGAATAGGGCAGGAGTATTAAAATATTTTTTTTTATTTTTTTTCTAATTTGCATGTAAATTTACCTAAATCTTGACTGTACTTTGCCACAACAAGCTGGAAGATGAATTTTCACTTTATTGTAAGTATTGGTTTCATATTTGAAGGCTTGGGTGAAAAAGGAAAGGTGGAAAGGTGTCACCTACTGTTTTGTTTGTTAATTCAGGCTTTTGTCGCACATACAGGGAATCCTGGAGTTGGACTATAATCTGTTTCACGGGGAGCCTGCTCCTCCGCCACGTCCAAACCAGCAACTAGTACAACATAGCTGTCCGAGGGAGCGCGTCTTCAGGCCACGTGTCAGCCTCTTTGGGATGTCGGATGCGGAGGTTGTCTGCCGCTATCGGCTTCCTCCACATGTGATCTTGGACACCCTGCGCATTGTGCAACGTGACCTTGAGCCAATGCGCAACATCCCGACAGCAGTACCGCCTTTGACCAAACTGTTGGCGGTACTGCACTTCTGCACATCTGGTTAATTCCAGACCACAGTGGGGGTCGTGGCAGGTATGTCCCAGGCCACCTTCAGCCGCGTGCTGAAGGTTGTGCTAAGGGCGCTCCTGTCGCGGCTCTCCCAGTTTATCCATCTGCCACTCGATTAGGAGTCCTTTAGGTGAATTAAGCAGCAGTTTGCCACCATAGCTGGTTTCCGCACGTCATAGGGGCAGTAGATGGGATGCATATGGCCTTGGTTCCGTTGAGTGGGAATGCTTCGGTTTTGATGAACCGCAAGCATTTCCACTCAATAAACGTACAGCCCATATGTGACCCGTCTCTCCAGATTCGGAACCTGGTTGCAAAATGGGGGGGAGTAACCATGACTCCTTTGCCTTTCGCAATTCAGAGTTGTGGCCTAGATTGCAACAGAGGCAAGGGGGTGTCAGGCCACATGGAGATGCGTGGCTTCTTGGTAATTACTCTAATGTATTGACTCAGTTTAGTGATTTTTGTTCTTAATAATGTATTTTAATGTTATTTCCCGTAAATGTTATCTTTTCCATGAGATGTTAGCTTTACACAATGTGTCATATAGTGCATGTGCCTTTAATTTATAGTTGGTCCAACTATACAGTTGTAAAATCAAATTGGACACATTTGGTTAAGTTCATGGGTAGGCCGATTACACTAATAGACTTAACAGTTAAGGTTAGCAGAAATGTAAAAAAAAATATGAAAATGTTACATGATCTTTGTTTGTAGGGATTTCTTAGATGTACTTATTTTACAATGGAGGATAATTTTCCAGTAATATTACTCATTGACCAAACTATTTACCATTGAGTTAATGTATGAGCCATATTTGAGTATGGTTGCCTATTGACGCAGGTCAGTTGTTACTGTTAAAGTGTATTAATGTTTGTTTATTATGTCTTTCCTCTCATCGTACATAGGAGACAGTGCGTATCCCTCCTGCCCTTGGCTCCTCACTCCGATCTTGAACCCAAGCACAGAGCGGGAAGAAGCATATAACTGGGCTCATGTGGCCACCAGATCGGTCATTGAAAGGGCTTTTGGTATGTTAAAGGCGCGATTTTGCTGCCTTGACCCGTCTGGTGGTGCACTGATATACGAGCCGAGAAAAGCTTGCAAGATCATAGCTCTGTGTGTGGTGTTTCATAATCTTGCCATCTGGAGTGGGGCTCCAGGGGTCGTGGACGAGGTTGCTGGGATGGACGAGGAGGAGGAAGAGGAGGAGGAAGATCTGGAAGACACCCTTCGGAAATCAGTGCGTGGGTCCATCTTCAGGCAGTATGTAAAAGTTATTGGTACTGTTTCATTTAAGACACCAATGTTCTCTGCTGTAATAATGAGCAAGCTAACCCAAAATAGGGCTAGGGCTTCAAGACACTGTTCTATCCTGGTGCTCATCCTACCTTTCTAATCGCTCTTTCACTGTTAATTTCTCTGGAGCCACCTCTGCTCAGCTTCCCCTATCAGTTGGAGTACCACAAGGCTCAGTGCTAGGTCCTCTGCCGTTCTCTATTTATACCGCTTCTCTTGGAAATCTAATAAGTTCCTTTGGCTTTCAGTATCATCTCTATGCGGATGATACCCAAATCTATCTCTCCTCTCCTGATTGTCACGGACTTACCTGATCCCCGCCGCTCCGTCCAGCCGCACTTCCGCATTCAGGACCATGTGACCGCACCCGGAGGCGGTCACATGACCACAACCCTAGAGGCGGGGATTTCGAATCCCCTTCAGTATAAAAACCTCACTCTGACACTCGCTGAGTGTCAGAGCAACACTTACCTGTTCCTGGCTCCTGCTCTTCGTGGATTGCAGTGTCTTCCAGTTTCCAGTGTCTCCTGTGTGCTGATCTCTGCCTGTTTGACTTCCCTGGCTCTCCTATCCCTGTGTACCGACCCGGCTTGCTGACCATTCTCCTATTCTTGTGACCCGTGTACCGAACCTGGCTTGTTGACTCCGAGTTGCCTTCTGATTCTGCCTGACTCCATTCCTGTGTACCGAACCGGCTTGTTGACTCCGCTACCACCGCTTCACTCCGCTGTACTACATCTTGAGGTGAACCTGGGGACCGCGACCTGCGACTCCTGGCAGCGAAGCCCACCCCGCCTTGCGGCGGTTTTTGGTGAACACCGGGGAGATCGTTAGACTCCGCACCTCAGGTAAGCCAGTGCTAATCAAGATTAGTAATATAGTATCCAGAATCTGTTACAGTTTGCTCTGACCATGGATACTACAGCTAAAGATCTGTTGGAGCATTTAGTAGGAAGGATGGATAAGCAAGAAGCTAACCAAGAGCAACTTTTAAAATTCCTCAATAGTCTATCCACTCGGTTGGATGTTGTCCAGAACACCCTAGTGGCTGGTGGATCACCTGGGCCGGCAGTGGCCCCTGTACCTCAGGCCGCAGCAGCAGCTTCTTCCTCGCAGCTACAGTTACCTAACCCACCCAAGTTCGATGGAGACCCTAAAAATTGCAGAGGATTTTTAAATCAATGCTCCATACAATTCAAGCTTCTACCTGGGAACTTCCCCTCCGGAAAAACGAAGATGGCCTATGTGATTTCGTTATTGTCTGGTCAAGCTTTAGCATGGGCTTCCCCCTTATGGGAGAGGGACGACCCCATTCTACATAACTTCAACCTCTTCTTGTCCACCTTCAAGAAAATATTTGATGAGCCAGTAAGGGTGTCCAATGCCGCTTCCGGCTTACTACGTCTCCGCCAGGGAAACCAGTCTGTGGGGCAGTATGCGGTCCACTTCAGAACCATGGCCTCTGAACTTCGCTGGAACGATGAGGCCCTAGTAGCTACATTCTGGCAGGGCCTTTCAGACCAAATCAAAGACGAGTTGGTATCCCAGGAACTCCCTACGTCTTTGGACGACATTATCTCCCTCTGTGTCAAAGTTGATTTGCGTTTCAAGGAACGTAATTCCGAGAAGGAACAGTCGCGGCGTAGTATGATTCGCTTGGCCCCCAACTTCCAAACCCCTGTTCTTCCCCCTGAAGAGCCCATGCAACTTGGGAGGACCCGCCTATCAGCCGAAGAGAGGGAGAGGAGATTTCGAAACAAGTTGTGTTTATATTGTGGAGAGAGTGGCCATCTTCTGAGTTCTTGTCCCAAACGCTCGGGAAACGACAGGGCCTAACGAGTTCTGGAGCTGTATCGTTGGGCCTCTTTTCTCAGTGTCAGTCAGTTCCCAATAGTAATGATTGCCTGTCTATTCCCATTTCCCTTCAGTTAGGACAAAAGACCTTCCTGCAGTCGGCTCTTCTAGATTCCGGAGCCGCAGGAAATTTCATTTCTGCCACAGTAGTTAAACAATTCGCTATTCCCACACAAGCCTTGAAACAACCCATCTCTCTGATGGCCATTGATGGGGGAAGAATCCCTGAGGGGTCCATCCTGGTTCGCACTATTCCTCTTCTACTTCAGATAGGAGCACTTCATCGGGAGAAGATTTCTTTTCTAGTAATACAGAGATCTACCAACCCAGTCATCCTAGGACTTCCTTGGCTTCGTGTCCACTCTCCCACCTTGGACTGGAAATCTGGTCACATATTGTCCTGGGGACAGTCCTGCTTCTCTCGCTGCCTACAGAGAGTGGTTCCTCCGAATAGCCCCAGACGTTCCCAAGAATTTCCTGTGACTCTCCTGCCTGGGCCATACCAAACCTTCTCTGATGTTTTTTGTCAACAAGAGGCCACTAGACTTCCCCCTCACAGAATCTGGGACTGTGCCATTGATCTAATACCTGGTAAACCCATTCCCAGGGGCCGTGTTTACCCCCTTTCCCTCCCGGAGTCTAAGGCTATGGAGGAGTACATCCAAGAAAATCTAAACAGGGGCTTCATCCGCAAGTCTGCCTCCCCAGCTGGGGCTGGCTTCTTCTTCATAAAAAAGAAAGATGGGGGCCTCCGCCCTTGCATTGATTACAGAGGCCTGAATGCCATTACCGTTAAAAATCGGTATCCACTGCCACTGATTTCTGAATTATTTGACCGGATTAAGGGTGCCACCATCTTTTCTAAACTTGACCTCAGAGGAGCGTATAACCTTATACGCATTAAGGAGGGGGGTGAATGGAAGACGGCGTTTAACACCCGGGACGGCCACTTTGAATATCTGGTCATGCCTTTCGGGCTATGCAATGCCCCAGCCATATTTCAGAGCTTTATGAATGAGCTGTTTCAAGACCTCTTGTACCAATCTGTAGCCATCTACTTGGACGACATTCTCATCTTTTCTCAAGATCTAGCATCTCATCGTACTCATGTATTGGAGGTCCTCTCTCGTATCCGAAAAAATCAGTTATTTTGCAAATTGGAGAAATGCACCTTCGAGCAGAGACAAATTCCCTTCCTGGGATATATTATTTCGGGCACCGGTCTACAGATGGATCCCACAAAATTGAAAGCCATACTTGACTGGCCCCAACCTTCGGGCCTTAAGGCCACTCAATGCTTCCTAGGATTCTCCAACTATTATCGTCAATTTATCAAGGGGTACTCCTCTCTCGTGGCTCCCATCACAGCATTGACCCGCAAATCTGCTGATGCTGGTATTTGGTCCTCTGAGGCTATCCAAGCCTTTATATTATTAAAGTCTCTCTTTTCATCTGCACCCATTCTTCAACAGCCAGATTGTTCTCGTCCTTTTGTCCTGGAGGTAGATGCCTCTTCTGTTGGCACAGGAGCCGTACTATCACAGCGAGGTCCTTCTGGAAAACTTCATCCCTGCGGATTCTTTTCCCGTCGCTTTTTACCTGCTGAGAGGAATTATGGGATTGGCAACAAAGAGCTCCTGGCCATCAAATTGGCTCTCTCCGAATGGAGACATTTACTAGAAGGAGCGCAATTCATTCCCTATCACCATATATACCGACCATAAGAATTTGCTTTACTTACGCACTGCTCGATGTCTAAACCCTCGACAAGCAAGGTGGTCCTTATTCTTCTCACGCTTTGATTTCAACATCACTTTTCACTCGGGATCTAAGAATACGAAGGCAGACGCCTTATCTCGCTCTTTTGATCCAGCTGACATGGAATCCTCGGAAGATAAGAAATTCATTGTAAATCCATGTCAAGTATTGGCAGCTACACACCTGAAAAATGGTTGTCCTCCAGGCAAAACATTCATCTTGCCACATCTACGCACCCGGCTCCTTCACTGGGCTCATCACTCACTCTTTGCTGGGCATGCCGGCATTCGCAAGACCTGGGACTTATTGTCCCGAAGCTACTGGTGGCCTTCCTTGCTGTAGGATGTGAAGAGATTTGTTGCTGCTTGTTCCAAATGTGCTCAACACAAGACATCTAGGAAGAAGCCTTATGGATGCTTGCTCCCATTACCCATTCCTGATTACCCTTGGTCACAGATCTCCATGGATTTTATCACGGACCTTCCCCCTTCCAAATCCTGTACTGTAGTGCTTGTGGTCACGGATCGCTTCTCTAAAACAGCCCACTTTATTGCTCTCAAAGGCCTTCCTTCTTCCTCCTCCTTAGCCGATATTTTTATTAAAGAAATATTTCGCCTCCATGGCTGTCCTCAACATATTGTCTCCGATAGGGGATCACAATTCATATCAAAATTTTGGCGGTCTTTTTGCAATAAATCCGGGATTAAGCTTGACTTTTCTTCCGCATATCATCCCCAGTCCAATGGGGCTACTGAGAGAACCAACCAAGAATTAGAGAAGTTTCTAAGAATATTTATCTCTAGTAACCAAGACAACTGGGTGGACCTTCTCCCTTGGGCCGAGTTCGCCCATAACAACCATTTTCATGAGGCCATCTCTAACTCTCCCTTTTTTGTTCTGTATGGCTGCCATCCTAGACTACCCACCTTCTCTCAAGTCTCATCTTCTGAAGTTCCAGCAGTGGACTCTCTGTTTCGTAACTTCTCTGATATTTGGGAACAAACCAAGACAAATTTAAAGCAAGCAACTACTCGTTCCAAAAAATTCTACGATAAAAGGAGAAGAATGACTCCAAGTTTTGCAGTTGGTGACAGGGTATGGCTATCCACCCAGAACATTCGTTTAAAGGTTCCCAGTAAAAAATTTGCTCCCAAGTTTATTGGCCATTTGCTATATCTGAGATTATTAATCCCGTAGCCTTTAGATTGAGTCTGCCTCCCTCTTTACGCATACCCAATGTCTTCCATGTCTCCTTGTTAAAACCGATGGTAACCAACAGATTCTCCACCTCATCTAGAACTCCTCCTCCTGCTGTGGATCGGGATCAAGTTGAATACGAGATTAAAACTATCCTAGATTCTCGTAAAGTTCAAGGTGCCATACAGTTCTTGGTAGATTGGAAGGGTTACGGCCCTGAGGAGCGCTCATGGGTAAGAGCCATTGATCTACATGCTCCCCGTCTACTTAAATCCTTCCATAAAAAATTTCCTTTGAAACCCTATTAGGTGTTCGGAGTCCACCTTTATGGCAGGGGGTACTGTCACGGACTTACCTGATCCCCGCCGCTCCGTCCAGCCGCACTTCCGCATTCAGGACCATGTGACCGCACCCGGAGGCGGTCACATGACCACAACCCTAGAGGCGGGGATTTCGAATCCCCTTCAGTATAAAAACCTCACTCTGACACTCGCTGAGTGTCAGAGCAACACTTACCTGTTCCTGGCTCCTGCTCTTTGTGGATTACAGTGTCTTCCAGTTTCCAGTGTCTACTGTGTGCTGATCTCTGCCTGTTTGACTTCCCTGGCTCTCCTATCCCTGTGTACCGACCCGGCTTGCTGACCATTCTCCTATTCTTGTGACCCGTGTACCGAACCTGGCTTGTTGACTCCGAGTTGCCTTCTGATTCTGCCTGACTCCATTCCTGTGTACCGAACCGGCTTGTTGACTCCACTACCACCGCTTCACTCCGCTGTACTACATCTTGAGGCGAACCTGGGGACTGCGACCTGCGACTCCTGGCAGCGAAGCCCACCCCGCCTTGCGGCGGTTCTTGGTGAACACCGGGGAGATCGTTAGACTCCGCACCTCAGGTAAGCCAGTGCTAATCAAGATTAGTAATATAGTATCCAGAATCTGTTACACTGATCTCTCGACATCTGTGTTGTCCTGTGTAACTGACTGTCTTTCTGCCATTTCATCTTGTATGTCCTCTCGCCAACTCAAACTTAATCTTTCTAAAACAGAGTTAATAATATTTCCACCCGCCAACAAGAGCATACCTGACATTTCTATCTCTGTTGATAACATGACCATAAATCCCACCCCACAAGCTCGCTGCCTAGGTGTAATCCTTGACTCACACCTATCCTTTGTTCCCCACATTGACTCTATATCTAAATCCTGCTACATGCATCTAAAGAACATTTCTAGAATTCACACATATCTCACGCAAGACACTGCATAAACCTTAAATCATGCACTCATCATCTCCCGCATTGACTATTGCAATTCCCTCCTTACTGGTCTTCCCAAAAACAGACTCAAACCTCTACAATCTATTTTGCACGCTGCGGCAAGACTGATTTTCCTTGCAAATCGTTCTTCCTCTATTGAATCACTCTGTATGTCTCTACACTGGCTGCCTGTTTTGTACCGAATCCAATATAAAATACTTTTACTAACCTACAAGGCCATCAACAAAGCTGCACCAACATACATCTCCTCTCTTGTCTCAAAATATCTCCCAACTCGGCAACTCTGTTCTGCACAAGATCTGGGTCTCTCATCCACCCTCATTACATTCTCCTGTAAACGAGACTGGAATCAATATATATCTTTTCCTCTTATTATTAAATTTCACATATAAGTATTCAAATATATATATATATATATACATATATCTATGTCTATATATATACATACATATATATATATATATATATATATATATATATATATATCTTACATTATATATATATATATATCTTACATGTATCATATAGATATCTGCATATATATTATATCAGACTTGCAATTGGTTGGCTCATAAAAATGGCGAAACTACTTCTAGTCCAATCACATATATTATAATCACATTTATCACGTATGTGCATATGACTGGCTCATGTATTTCTAACAGGGAATCTCTATATTGCTACAGTCCAAGAAATATATCTATGCGATAATAAATATACTATAAACACAGATATATTAACTTGGCTCATCTGACTATGTGGAAAGTCCAACCTTGTCAAGCTGACATAAACATATATTTACATGCAGTTTTGATATATAAGTGATTCCAAATAAATAAGTTTGACGTGAAAACTCAGCTCTATTTCAACAATTATTTAATATTCAAATGATACAAGTTATAAGATAACAATACACCATGGGATAAGATTTCTAATTATATATGCTTCCTTATCTAACTATACAGTAAACAAACATAAAAACATGACATACTTTTACAAACATTAACAATTCATATGCATATGGTATTCTTGCAAGATAATCATAAGTACCTGTGAGTTGTTTTCTTAAAATAGGATCCTTCTCTCTTCTTCAACTCCTTTTCTCTTCTCCCTCTAACTACTACTGAACGCTCATATTTATATATCCATAGAACCTCCACTCCAAACCTGGCATTGCATGATTGCAATCTATGTAAAACTTACACAATACATGACTGCTTTTCAAGTGTCATAAAACCAATTGAGGTCCTTTTGTTGACAAGCCAAGTCTTTGATGTGAATAAGTTTCAGTATAATAATTATTGTCCTAAGGGTTTCACATGAGGTGACCAAACAGGGATAACATGAGATGTCTGTATTGGTTCAATATAATTTGGCCTACATATTGTCTGAAGTTATTTAATCTCCGGCTGATAAGGAATATCACCTTTATGTGATAAAGAAGCAGGATAACATGAATAGCATGTTGTTTTGAGACCATTTGTTGACCTCTGAGTACAATAGACATACAAACATTATTCTATTTGCCCAGCTGTTGGTCTCTCAACTAATTGTATCAGCTCAATCTATCCAAGCTAGTCATTTAAACTTTCAAACTCATTTAACCTAAAAACTATATCTTAACCTATCTATTTATTACAATTATACATATATATGTATATATATATATATATATATATATATATATATACTCACACACACCTATACATACAGATACATTATCTATTCATTAACCTACTCAATTGTATTTATTTATTAAACCAGTACATTTCACTTTTATTTAAACTACTACACTATTTTATGAAACAATTCCCCATATGGTAACACTCCCATTCCCGGTTACAGGACTTTTTTCGGGCTGCACCCACTCTATGGAATTCTCTCCCTTGCACAGTAAGACTCTCCTCTGGTCTACAAACTTTTAAGCGTTCTCTGAAAACCTACCTCTTCAGACAAGCTTATAATATTCCTCGGCCACCATCTTAACCTCGCTACCTTTAGCCTGTTACACAGTTTTGCGCGGGGCGGCTGCCCCCTGACCAACATTGTTGTGTGACGGGTTCATTTAGCTTATGAGTCACTTTTACCTTTGCAGTCTGGCTGGGCCAAAATGCAAAATGTAGACTTAACCTCATGTGTCAATCTCCCATTGTCCCATAGATTGTAAGCTTGCGAGCAGGGCCTTCTCACCTCTTTGTCTGTTTTACCCAGTTTGTTTATTAGTTTATTATGTTTGTCCCCAATTGTAAAGCTCTATGGAATATGTTGGCGCTATATAAATAAACGATGATGATGATGATGAAAATACAAATCACAAATGTATGAACCCACCAAATGTCGTTAGAAATATACATGGGGTGGTGTCCTAATGAAATGTGTTCCACTTGGCCTTATTGAAACATCAATGTCAACCTGTAAGTGTTTTAGAAAATGTGTTTTGAATTTCACTTTAAATGACTCTAAGTTTAACGTCATTGTTTTAGGTGAAAAACGCCTTAATGTGGTTGATTGCAACTACTGTCTAATGTGTAAACATCAACGCCCTTGTGTGGAAATGTAGTTAATTTTGAACTGTCTGAAAATTACACATATTGTATAAGCTAATTTAATAAAGGCCAGAATGGTCTAGTATGTCAATGGCAAATAGCTTTGAAAATCTTAATGTATAAAATTTATAGTTAAAATCTAGCCTAACAGTGTTCAAGAAGCATGTGACCTTTATACTTGAATTTGGACCCATTACAATGCTGAGAATGGCACATTTGTTAAAGTAATGGTTTTGTTTTTTAAATACAGGCTGTTTCACCCTTCAAGGGTATTGTGCTGGGCTAAGTGCCATAGCACTTGCCTTTGGAGTTGGAGGATGTGGCCATGGTGAAGGCAGTTGACAAATGTAAGTATCTATAGTGTTTGCATCAATAACATGTAATTGTCAAGTGTGTGTGCTGCATACAATATTGTGAAGATACCGGGTTTATCTGGCCCAGTGCTACCCAGTACCTTCTAGGATTCGTATGGTCACTCAGGCAAAATGCAGTTATAAAAATACAACAGTATATTTATTGTTATACAAACAACACTAGAATATTATATACACACAGTAAATAAATGCCAGTCAGATTTACCACATCATCTGTCCCTTACCCCAATAACTTAAGGAGATATAGTCACCTGCTGTCCAGACTTCATGACCCATGGATCCCTCTCAGCTGCATATATAGACTTGAGTTAGAAAACGACAATTCAAAACTCCATCTTGCACCTTCCTGAATGAAATCCAAGCATGAGCACCCCTCCCCCCTGGAGTTGTTCCTTATATATCACAGGTCTAATTTCCACAGTCTTTCCCCTCCCTGGGCAAACCCCTGCGTCTATTCTACTTAACCATTGGTCAGTGCTGGACTAAAGGGGGGGGGGTTGGACAGGGGAGTGAAGATGAGCTGTCCTTTCAGAGAACCTCCCCTGTTAGATGGCCTGTCTTGACTAGCCTGGTGAGAACAATGGACACTAATTAGTTTTCCTACTCAGGCACATGGCAACCTGATCCCTACCCATAATCCCCCTGGCTTTACTTTAAATACAATGAATAGCAACCTTACTTCAAGTTATCAATATACAATAAACAATATACATATGTACACTGAACTACAATGTCCCCTTAGCCACATGTTATTGGACAATGCAGTTATAGTCTGGTGAGCTGGGGAAACAAAAGAAGGCTATAAAAAGTATTTGCTATAATTCACATATCACACTCGTTTTGTCACAAATATTGACGTTTGTAACCATGACATTTGTGAGTGTGCTAAGTCAACATTTGTCAATGTTCTATTTGTGTTACTTATGGGTTTTGGGGTACTTTCCAGACGAAATCAACATAATCCACACTCTGAAACCAAGATATATGAGTAGAAAGACATGGAGATTCTTGCGCTTCCCAAGGGAATGTTAATGCATCCGAGGAGATATAATGAAGGGGAATGGTCCCAACCCCTAACAGATAGCAATAGTCGGTATCTCCGGCGCGGGAAAGGGGAAAAGGGAATGGAGGAAAGGGAAGCCAAACAGCATAAATATTGGAAGGCAAAAAATATATTGTTCTGGCAAGTAGGCCTGCCGGCGTACTTCTATTTACTGATAAAGATATATTATCTTATGATACAATAAAATGACTGAATCTGGATATAAATATCATGTAGAAACACAGTAAGAGCTGTGACTATTGAAACCAAGATATAGCTGAAACACAAAATACACTATTAGAGAGAATACTGTGTAGACCTTTACCAGACACTTTTCACATTTCAATACAGTGGCCATCTTCATGTGCACCAAGGCATAAACAAAGTACATAAATGAAAGTTCATTGTGAGCTAATATTGCCTTAGTAATTGTTTTTTTGACATTCAACAGGGCACGTTGGCCTGCATTTTGGAGTTGTGCATTTCATGTTTCCCGACAAGTTGGAGTATTTCTCCAATGCTCCAAGCCTGCTTATGTATTTCTTCACTTTGGCCAGATTGTCATCTTTTCATCCAAGGAACTTTGCCACACAGACCACTGTGCTTTGCTATGTCTCAGCCCAAGTGGTGAAACAGTCCAAACTGGTTTGCGTTTTGGACTTGTGCATCTTGTGTTTCCCGAAATGTTTAAGTATTTCTCCAATGCTCCAAGCCTGCCTATGTATTTCTTCACTTTGGTCAGATTGTCATCTTTTCATCCAAGGAACTTTGCCACACAGACCACTGACTTCTTTGGTATGTATTTTGTATTAAGTTTGAATTAATCTATGTAATCAATAAATCTGAACCTGCAATAGTGTCACCAAACAGTCCCAAGCAAGTATCTGCTGATTACTACACTACTGTGCTTCCTCTTGTCATACACAACAATCCATACATAGTGTTTTGGGGCCCATTTTGGAACATGTCTACTTGTACAATATATTGATTGCATGTGTGGTCATTTTGTCCTTTGCCACAGACAGACTATTGCCTAAAAACCCACTCTCTATAGTGTTTTTTTCCCTATTTCCAAATATGGTTTTTTTTGGAGGTTTGTATGTCTGGTTGCTTGTTTTCTGGCCAAGTGTTTGGATTTTGTATGCTGCAAGTTCAACATGGTATGTGAACACAAACCTCTACATTTTGATTTATCTTCTGAAAAAGATTGTCCTTAAAATGTCTTCCTAGACTTGGACCTTTTCCAAACAACAGGGCCAAAATAGACTTCTGCCCCAATTGCCACTTTGTTTAAAATCTGGCCCACAGCCAAATGGCAACCACAAAGCCCACACAATCAATCCAGTTCAATGCCTTGGTGTCAGACGCAAGTTGACCAATCAGAGTGCGGAGTCCTTCATTTTGTGATAGAGGAGAACAGCAATATTTAGCCGCCGGGAATTAAGAGCGCTGACCGAGGGCTTGGGTAACGTGCCCTCGGGCCATAATATATCAAACGAGGTGAAACTGCGGGCCTATCAAAGGGTCCGCAGACACCTCCGCCTGCAGTATAACAAGAACTGCACAGTTGTCCAGCTGCAGTGGCGCTGGAGCGACCTCCGCCGGCGTCAGCCCCAGCTGATCCGGAAGCTACGGGAGGAGATCGTTAGAAGTGAGTTCTCTAATAGTCGCAAAAAACGTCTGTAAACATATATTTTTTGTATATGTTTCAAAATATGTTCACCCAAATCACCTGACATGGCCTACCACTACATATCAATCTTCCTCCACACTAGAAAGGTCATTCCCCTTCCAATGCACCCAACCTGCTTTGGCTCCTGTCTCCTAAATTTGGCTGCTGAACATTTACTTTCCAAAATGATTTATTGATAAATTTCAGAACATTGATGCCGGTTTTTGATTCACGTTCTCCAACTCTTGATCCTAGTGCTGTAACTTGGCTGACCTTAGCTTAAAAACCATTTGCAGATTATAGTGGCAGATGTGCTTTTATTATTGCCAAAAACATTTGAAAGCCAGCTTGGAAAAGTCCTTAGCTCATTTTCAAAGATTTTGAGGGTCCCATAAGGTGCAAACATATTACCTACTGTACTATATATACCCAATCAGTCATTCATTAACTGGCTATTTGCAATGTGAGTCCCAACAAAGGACGATTTCAAAACGATTCTCGTCATCCACAGTATTTGATATTCCTCCACTAATTCAGCGGCGCTGTACAGAAAGAACTCATTCACATCAGTACCTGCCCCATTGGAGCTTACAGACTTAAATTCCCTAACATATCAACACAGACTACTGGCAATTTTTAAGTTCTCCAAATAAACCACCCAGTAGTATGTTTTGGGAGTGTTGTAGTCAACACATGCAACTACGGAGCAAACATGCAAAATCCACACAGATAAGGCCATGGTCAGGACTCGAACTCCTGACCCAAGTGCTGTGACAGCAAAGTGCTAACCACTAGGCCCCTGAGATATTCCACATTCCTCCACCAAAAACAAACATTTGTTACAGGTCATGTGAAGTGCTTTGTATCTATCATGTTTATCTCCTTTCTTTTGTAGTAGTTAATGTTTGTGTCTGCTGGCAATGAGAAGTTTATTTAACATGTCTGATCACATGATTATCGTACTACTTACGTTTATTAAGCTGGTGTTTCTTTGAAAAATACCCTGATTTTTTGGCCTTGTTTCCAACAGACCAGGCACGTTGGGAGCGGCGGCAAGCGGTGGTGGAGGAGGAGAAGGAGGAGTAGGAGGAGGAGGTGCCGGACACCAGGGAGGAGGAGGAGGTGCCGGACAACAGGGAGGAGGAGGAGGTGCTGGACACGAGGGAGAAGGAGGAGGCCGAGGCCGACCAGGAGGAGGAGAATCCAGAGGTGGTTGCGGCAGGCAGCCAAGAGGCGGAGTCCTTGGGAGATAGTAAGTATTTGCATTAAATGCTGGACATAATTGGATAACATTGAGATGACCATTATACTTGTAAATAATCCCTGCTGTCACACATGTTAAATACAAGTAGACATAAATGTCAGAGGTTTCAATCATAATGGTCCTACAATTTAAAAAAAAAATGGCCAGAGGCAGCTAAACACATGGCCACGCACCAGGGCCCACACGAGCAGAGGGGCCCGATAGGTTTGTCAACTTGTCAGTATATTATTCTATTGATTTCTAATTCAATTATAAACCAATTCACTTTCAATAAAGCAAGCTAGTTTTGTTTGAACACTTGTTTAATAAATAAAATAAGTATGAACTGAATTTTTGTGTGAGTGGTTGTGTAGGTAGGGCCCCAGTGTAGTGCTTTTCCCTGGTGCCTATAATGCTGTTAAGACAACCCTGTCCACGAACCTCTTCCCTGGGCACACCAGAGTTTTGTATACCATTAAAAATGCTAGACAAAAGCTTTATCAATGTCTTGTGGGCGGGCAAATGCATTTGTTGCAAGAGGCCTAACAGTTTAATGTTATGTAGCAGTACACATCTTTAGTAAGTCCTGTCTGCTTGTAAAATTAGTGTGCCATGGACTTATTTGTTTCTTTATTTGTTTTACAGCATACATTGAGCAAGCTTGGCCGTTGCCAGCACTCCCCCAATCGGCCGCAGAACTATTGGTTGATATTGAGCGGTTTATCCCCAAAAAATGTAAGTTGTTTTTTTTTTTAAAAAAAAAGTACAAGAAAAATCGAAAAAAAAATACGGGCATGGGTCTATTTAAATTTGTAAATATTTTATTGGTTAATATTTGTAAATAGTTTTTTATTTTTGATTATTCAGAAAACAAACCAAAGTTAAGAACAAAAAAGATTGGTGTGTGTGTCTTTATTAATATATTGCAAATGCACAACATGTGGGTCAAAGGTTAATGAAGAATGGATATGGATTCCAAAAAGACTAACATTTAAGCGACAGATTTTTGTCACAAGTCCATCATCGTTGCAACATTTATATAGCCCTACTAATTGTGGCTCTCAGCAAATGAAGATACACAAAGTATTTTGTGTGGAAATCCACACTAACATGTGAAAACAGTAACTCCATACACGTAAGGCAATGGTCAGGAATCCAACTCAGGACACCAGCACAGGGAGTCAGTGGGAAACCACCATGCTACTCGACTGCGGTGAGCGTTCTGTTTGGGTAAAGCTGAGTACATCACATAACCTGTAAGCCGTAGATCCAGATTAAACTAGTTTTGCAGGCAATGTTGCATTTAACTTCAAAGAGCCTGTCCCCTGCAAATCCACCTCCTCCCTCCCCCCTCTTAGGCCATTCGTAGTAATAAATGTCAGCATGCGCATAATAATGTGCATGTGAACTGTGGTCCATGCTGCTCTATGAAAGTTCAAACATTGACATTGTCAGCCATGAAAAAAGGAACTTGCCATATTAAAGTTGCATTAGAGTGGTAGATACATGTTAAATATGAGGCCAGATTTGACATTGTGGTTGAGCGTGTAGAACAAAGTTTTAAAAACACAAAAAAAATTTGGGACAAGTTCCTGAGGTGTTTCTTAGATGAATGATTAAAGTCCACAATCTGCACACAAATGTTATGGGTATGCTTGGTATTTGAACTCATGCCTGCTGTCTTGTGAGTCTAAAGTGCTAACCACTGAGCTACCTGTGAGATTCCTATTTTGTATGTAATTTGTCTGAATAATGAAGAGTATTATTAAGTTTCCTGTGTAGCATGTATGCTGTATTGTTGCACTGCTCCCTGGCTTTTCAAATTAAAGTTTGTGTTAGTGGTTAGCTCATACTTACCTACTTTCTTCAGCTCCCTTCCGGGAGCCAGCCAGTGGAGGGGGGCGTGAAGGGGCGGGGTGGCCGAAATCGCGTCATTTCGGCCCCGCCCCCTGTGACGTCATGACGCAAATTGCGTCATTTGACAGCGGGGGCGGGGCCAAACGCCGCGATTCACCGGGAATCGCGGCGTTTGGGATCTAATTCTGCCCACTTCACTAGGAAGTGGGGCACTTCCTAGTGAAGTGGGCAGAATTCGGGAGATTGCCACACTCGCCCGGGAGTCCGGGAGACTCTCACAAAATGCGGGAGTCTCCCGGACATTCCGGGAGAGTTGGCAAGTATGGGTTAGCTATCCCCTTTCCAAAAAGGCAGTCATGAGTTCTATTCCAGACACATACCCTTTATCTGTGTGGAGGTTGCATGCACTTTACTATGTGTGTGTGTATCCCTTATGGAAGAGTATGCTATGTATTTTCTTAACAACCCAGATGGAATTATACAGCAACATACATTTTCATTCTTTATTCATTTGATTTTATTCTAGCGATGTGCATACATTTTGTGTACTATACGGCCACTTAAATTCCAAAACATACAGAGCCCTTCAGCAATCTGTCTTTTAGGGAAGAGTGTGGATTACGCTAATTAATAGCAAACGACAAACATTGTTCAAAGTGTACCATGTCTGTTAAATTTGACAATGAATAATTAGGTAACAGCTATATTGTTAAAATACCCACAGGGATTGTGTTTTGATATGTGTAAACAAACTCGTTGGACCTCCCACATTGGGCATGACGTATACATTGCTTAGCTTAACGTCAATTGCTTGGGATCCGTTGCTTGGGCTTCTACCTTGTCTAAAGAACCGCAGGTGGGTGTGTTTTCCGACTTTGGGATTCTTATTTCTATAGCGTAAGTCAGGGGCGGATCTAGGAAATTACTATACCCCGAGCGATGTAGGGAGTAGCGAGTGATTTAGGCCCCGCCCCCTTTCCGACTTCTAAGGCTGCCGGCGGCTGCACTGTATGTGCAGGTCCGTTCAGCAGTGACAGTGTGCTGTCCCGCTGCTCTGATTGCGTTTAAAACACAATCAGAGCAGCCGGGCAGCACACTGTCACTGCTGAACGGACCTGCACAGTGTGTAGCTGTCGGCAGCAAGCCCCTGCTAGGGGCCCCCCCTGGATCCGCCACTGGCGTAAGTGTAAAAGACCGCAAGTGGGTTTGTTTTTTGAGTTTGAGATTCTTATTTCTCTCGCGTAAGTGTCTGCGTCTCTTAAAGTACGCTACGCACCGTACAATGCGGACAGATACGTTTCCGTACCTTAATGAATCAGCCCCGAGATCCCTAAAAACCTTAACTTGAGGACAGATCGAAACAGCTGGAAGGAAAGTAGATGTTTTCTTGAATCTTGGTGCTACTGATTCAAGGGAGAGGAGTGATTGGACATATCCAATTCTTCCAAAATAAGGAGTGCTTCAATCTTCTTCATAGTCCCTAAGTTATCTAAATTCCTCCCCAAATACTGAGGTTCACTGGGACTAACGTTTGTAAATTTGCACATTTTTAGCAACATAATTTTAATTCTTTCTTTATAAAACACAGTTATACCATCACTTTTGTTTTATTTATGCCATAATAATTTTTTAAAGTCGTTAATTAAATTATCATTAAATACTTATCTTTTTCTTTTTTCTTTATTATAAAGAATCCAACTATAGTGTACAACCAATGAAGGGAATCCTACTAGTAGTCATTTTAATAATTTGATTTACTATTTATCAAATAACATTGTTACTGAATTTAAATACATCCCTTTGATCCACCTGCGATTTCTGTGTAATAAGGGTTACACACTGACTTACCTTTTTTCTAAATGGGAAGGTGTACATAAATTACGTTTTTGTTTATTTATTTATCCAGTGTCCACTGTTGTCATTACAATGGCTGATTTAGAATAAGGGCGACATAATAAATACGATGGGGGAATCTACTTGTCAATCAACCGTCACGTGCCTTGGTTATTATGATAGGGTGTTGAGAATAATACGTCATTTGAGGGGTGTGCTTTATTCTACTTAAACCCAATAGAGGCATGCCATTGGGTTGCCTCGTTAAAGCATATAGCGAAACGCGCATCAGCGGACGCTGAGCTCGGACGCATGTTCCAGCAGCTCGAGACTAACAAATCTCAATACTATGCCTCTGTTCATGTGTCTCACTAGGGATTAACAAGGGATCAGAGTCACTATCTAGCAGTCAAGTCACACAAACTTAGTTGCCCTGTTAACTATACTAATTAGGGTAAGTTGAACCAAGCTGATTATCAGATAGCCGCTAGGACTTCTGTTTGCGCCTCTAGCTGGGTACACACTACAGAAATTTCGACCAACTTTTTATGCCGAGCGATTTTATATGCGATCGATGGTCCGATCGCTCGGTCCATGGACTGCATACACACTAGCCTTGTTTAGAACGATAAAGGGAATTTTGTACACACTGCAGCGACATATGCGGGGAAATGTACGAGATACCGAAGACATTAGCATAAAGGGGCGGACTCTGCACTATAGTTAACTCCCAAAACAGCTTAAAAACAGAAGGCTACACTGTCCCTTCATTCATTCCCATTTGTAAATGTACAATTGCTACAAAACAAGAACAAGCAGCTGCACTTCTCATGCTTACTGTGGCAAGAAGACTGCTGGTACGGAACCGAAGAGAAAGAAGGAGAAAGAATAGATCTTGTTGGAGCAAAGAGTGGTTCAAGAGGAGAGACACGTTCTGCCATATGCCCCTGCTACAGGAGATACGGGACAACAACCCCGATGATTTCAAGAATTTTCTTCATATGAATGATTCAACTTTTCAGGAACTGCTCCAACTTGTAACCCCTCTCATCCAGAGGGAGAACACCCATTTAAGGAGACCCATACTGCCAGAGCAAAGACTGGTGGCAACCCTACGTTTTTTGGCAACAGGGAGAACACTGGCAGATCTGAATTACAGCACGGCTATTTCACCTCAAGCTCTTGGCATGATAATACCTGACACCTGTGATGCTATAATTGAAGTTCTCAATGACCAATATTTGAAGGTTTGTGAAAAGCAACAGTATTATCGTTTTACATATTAACATATTTAACGTTGTAAAAATACATTTAACTTGGAATGTGCAAATCATAAATTGTTAGGACCAGCGCAACAGTTTATAAATGTTGGTAGTGCAAAATTTCGCTTGTGTCCATACCAGGTGTGTCCCCAAAGTAAAGTGGCATCCTTACTGATGGTAATGGCATGGATGTCATACAAGGTTGAGACATGCCGCTTTGTCCACCCATGGTCTGAAATGTGTATGCTTGTTGGTGTCTATGGTTAGTTGAGGAAAGACATGTGTCCGGCCACAAATCTTCAGTGGAAGCCCTACACATGACGTCGCACAGCAGCCGCTCCATTTCAGTTTGTATGCGCTTGCTACTACTTCTTATTTTGCCAGCTAATGTTGATGCGAGTAACTCAAATGTGTCCTTTTCCTTTCTTGGTGTTAGCAGACTATTAGCGCAATCAAGCATCCTTTCTACCAGTGCATCACTTTCTGCTATTTCATGTATTCTGCGTCTCTTTCGCTTCTGATTTATATTTGCTGGTGTATCACCTTGGGTCGCATCTTGCCTGTCTGCAGTTAGCTGGCTTTCACGTGGAGTGGGATAAATTGTTGTAGCATCCGGGTCTTAAACTTCCAGCAGGAGCCCATCAGACAGTAGTGCAGGCTGAAAAAGAGCAAACGAATGAGGGGATGCAATAGCATGTATGTTCAAATGTAAACTGATGACGCCTTTGCATTGCATGGGAATGTATTAAAACCGTACCCGCAAAGAAATATGACCCATGAAAGGCGTATATTTAATTACAGACTGTCACGTGCTCGGCGTGTCGTTGAAAATGCATTTGGGATTCTAAGCAACAGGTTCAGAGTTTTTCAGTCAACAATCAACCTGCGTTTGGACAAAATCGACAAAGTTGTGATGGCCTGTTGTGTTCTGCATAACTTTCTGCGGCGTAAAAGCAATAGTGGCCGTACCACTCAGGTCAATGTGGAAAGTAATGGCGAGGATATGGAGGTAGTGGGCTTAACACCATTAGAGTGTGGCCACTCTAAAAACAGTTGTTCAGTGGCAAAATTAAATTGCAAGGTCTACCTTACGTATTTCAACGGTGATGGTGCCGTGCCATGGCAAAATGATTGTATATGAATAATTGTAAACGTGTTATGCATTGTTATTGTGTTGTTGATTGTTTGATTATTAATAAATCTGTTACATTACAACATCATAATGTACTGTACTTACTGTGCTGCTTGCAGGTATATCATATGCTTGCTCTACCTCTGGGGATGAACTGCTGTCTGTGGGCATGCTGCTAATGGACGTACGTGGTGTTTCTTGGTCCTTCACAAAGTGTAACATATCAAAGTACCATAGCTTTGGCACATACACATCTTCAGCTGCAGCTCCTGATTTTTTGGATGCTTCAACTTTATTTAATTCATTTTTATACACAGTCCTAAGGTTCTGGATCTTGCTTTTTGCCAATTCAACAGTTGCTCCAGGGTGATATGGCAGACATCCTTTTACAAGCTCTTGCATCGCAATGTTTCGCATCATTCTGTTAGAATACTCCTTGGATTTGGCTTTCCACAAACATGGGTGAGCCCTGTAGGTCTCAATAAAATCCTTCATTAGGTCAGCATTTCTTTCATATGTCATTATGATTATCTGTTTGGGTATAATAAAAAGAAACATAAGTCCCATCCGTGCTGTAAATTTCAACAATGCAAGTACACATGTATGTATCAATCAGAAATAACCGTATATGTGAACGAATGTACAGCTCCGAAGAATCGTAAAATCCCTTCGTATGTAATGCTCATGAACGGGTTACAGTTATAGAAAAAAAACACTGATACACGAGGTTATTATACACAAATAGTCTTCACCCCCAATGCTCCATTCTCTAAACAAACGCCCATGTCAGAGTGTATAAAAATTATAGAGGAGCCTGTCTGGCGCAGAGGAATGTGAGAAGATGGAGAATAAAGAGAAGGTGTTAGTGGGGGTGGAAACAATGGAGACGGAGACGCAGGCACAAATTGTGCCGGAAGGTCCAACAAATATAGGAAAAGTTACACAGGGGGATGGAGATGCTCAAGAAGAATGTACTGCAGGTAAAGAGCAAAGTCAATGAGCCCTAGAGAGATGGAGAGGATGGTAAAAGTACTGGACCAGTACGACTACGACTATCAAAAGCGAAAGTACAGAATAGTGAATAATAGAAAGGAATTGATAATGCAAAAATTACTGCGATTACTGAATGAAAAACTTGGAAAAAAAAGAAATAAATTCCAAGTCCAGAAGAGGTGGTCGGACCTTAAAAATAAAGAAGCAAGGAGACTGGAGCGAATCCGTAAAAACATAAAAAAAGTGAGTAGCACATGTAGTCGTGTAATGTACCTGTTTGAATGACTTTATGTATTTCATTCTACTGTCACATGAACCAATGAAAACGTATGATTATTGTTTTGTCAGAAGCACGAATTAACGGTGACAAGGCCACTGTAGATACCACTGATGTAATTACACCTGTGATAAAACGCGAAAAAATAAATGTGCCCGAGGGACCACAACACAAACTGATCTCGAGCAGTGTGCAAGGTGAGCACATGTCAGGTGTTGGAATAAAACTTGTATTAACTTTAGTACAGATATAGAAGCGAAATTGTAAAACCTTTGTAATTTCTTGCTTCATAGATACCATCGTCATATCAGACGAAAGTTTGGAAGAGGGAAAAAATGTTGCCGAGCTCTACGATCATTTGAAAAAAATGAAAGACAATATTGCGAACATTAAGAGAAAAATCAAAATCCTTGATAATACTTTCGATGATATGTAAATGCTGTTTGCAACTGTTGTGCCACAAACCAGTACCACCATTTCACTATAATACTACTTTTTTTTCACTTTTCATATTGTACTAGAGCAGTCGAACATTGCTATTGTTTTTACCAGCAATAAAAGTTTTGCGTTAACACTGTGTGGTTTATTTAGAGTATTTCAGACATATTGGGGCACATTAATTATGTAATAAAGGTTATTATGGGGTTATAACTTCCATAACTTTCATAGTTTTGAAATTTATAAAGGTTAAATGAGAAATGATTGCCAACATACATCCAAAGGGTAATAACCCAGGTGCTTTCTACACGTGTAACAGTCTACAGCCCAACAGGTGCAATACACATCGATACAAAACACAGTGATGTGCGGATTACACACCACGTGGGACTGTGATTGACATAAAAATTTACATACACGCCCCCCAGGTCGAGGAAGTATCAGAGGATTGTCATGGATCTGTCGGAAGTCTATACACACTACACAGCGGAAACTAGATTGGAACGAAAATATTAAACGGTACGACCAACCAAATGAGGCGAGAATCGTCCATTTGGGCAGACTTTCGACCATCGTGTAACTGTACACACTGACCCAACTTTTGAACGAGCTGTCGTATGTCGGCTGTTTTAGCCGATTATTGGACAAAAACAGTGTAGTGTGTACCAGCTTTAGGAGGAATCCAGGAATACCTTAGGAGATTAGACATGCCGTATAAAGTGGTACTTTATTCGTTTGATCTAGCTCCCTAAGATGTATTGTAACATCAGCATTGCAACATATTTGTACTGAGAACCTGAATTAAGTTCATATCAGTTGGTTTTCTCTGCAGATTGATCGCTTATCACACTAATTAAGGGTTTTACAATCCATAATATTAATTATCTTTACACAATTAGTGATTTAAACCTTTAATACAATTTACAGAGTGATATTGTAGGCATTGATTGTGTTCACAATTACTACCTATACATGTTATAATAAGGACAGCTAGCCTCCAGGGTAGTTTTTCTACTGTTTTAGCAGAATTATGTTTATCTTTCCAACATTTCAATATACCTTTTTTAATATTTCGCTATAATATTTTTAATATTTACTAAGAAAGATTTACCATTTTAATTACATTACTGGTTATGTGTTAAAAGACTGCCCCAAATACACAATTTCTGCTTTCTTCTTTTTTGTTGTAATTTTATGCTTATTTTTGTGTGGCAGCACCTCCCCTCATACATCTTTATTGCATTATCATACACAAATATACTCTTATAGAGAGGTTTAGTCAAAACTCAGTGTGTTTTTTTTAATTGACAAAGATTGGCTTGTGAAGCCAAGGTGCTCTACAGTGAATTGAGGCGAGTAGAGAGATCCTGAAGGTATTGTAGAAGTTGGGGTTGATTCTTCTCAGGCTCCTTTACCCGACCGATAAGATGCTCAGATCTCACTGAGGAGGTTTTGCGGGATCCCTTGACTTCACCAAGAACTGCAGGATGGATTTTGCAGCCAGGAGTCCGCAGGTCGCGGTCCTCAGAGTAGCCCCTTGATGTGATAGTGAGTAGTTGGAGGTATGCAGCTTGATAAACACAGGTAGCTACAGGGGTTGTGAACAATATGCCAAGTCGGGTCGAAAACACTCTAAGGTATATGCAGCTGAGGACAATCCTGAAAGCGAGGTCAGTAAGCACAGCGGGAGCAAGAAGCACTGGTTAGCAACCTGTTGCTCTGAAACAGACAGTGTGTCAGAGAGGATCTTATATAGTGCATGGAGTTTATAACTCCCTGCCCAGAGTCACATGATTACAACATCAAGCAGTAAGTGAACAAGAGTGTTGTGATCAGGAGTGTGGAGCAGGTAAGTTCCTCACAGTATGGTAAGTCAGGCTGGGCTGTAGATGTGCATATTTGTCGCTCACCAGACTACGTGGGGTTCACTTTTTATAGAGGTAGAAGTAGGTGAAGAATAGATTTTTTTGCTAAAGGAAGCTTTGTCACATCAACTCCAAAGTTGGTGGCAGTAGAGTTCTCTGATCACATTTTTCTTTGCATGTCTTTGAACACTTCTGACACCCCTCAGAAAGGCCGGGGCGTTTGGTGTCTGAACTCCAGTCTTCTGGAGAATGAGGAGGTTAGACAATCCTTTAGGGACTTCCTTGAAACCCAAGAAACACTTTTAGATGCAGGTTGGGGTAGGCCAGACTTGTGGAAGGAATTCAAAGGAAGAACTCTGAGGTTTTTAAGGAACTGGTAGTTCGAAGGAATTGGTTAAAAAGGAATGTCTGCCATGCCTTGAGACGGAAACTAGATTTCCTGATCTCTCAGGGTGGAGATAGTGGGGAAATCTCATGGATAAAATACCAGAAAAATGAGTGCCAGTATGACCTATATGTCTCTTTGGTTTTGGAAAGGGTCTAAGGTAAGTACCACTCTCCAGATCCCTACCTTAACTGTAAGAAGTCAGTCGATGCAAAGGAGGTAAGGGAACTACATGATGACAGAGGGGTCCTCTGGAAAAATCAAGAAGGTATCTTGTCAGTTGTACACTCTTTCTACTCCAGCCTTTTGTCTGAGAAGGTACTTATCAGAGGGAGGATGGAGCAGTCTCTGAGGGGGATGTCTGGGTTTGGTGGCCATCAGGCTTCTCTTGATCCCTTGAATTCTAAGATAATGGAGGACGAGGTCAGCAGGGCAATTGATCAAATAAGAAATACCCAGGCCCAGATGATTTAAACGCAGAGTTTTATAAAGCCATTGTGGATCTCCTGGTGCTGCACCTGGTGGTGTATAATGAGAGTTTGGATAGAGGGTTACTCCCTCCCTCTATTAGACAGTTCGCCCTTATTTTGTTATTTAAAGTGAAAGACCCACCCAGGATTGAGAATTGAGGCCCCATCACTCTTCTCAATTCAGATATGAAGATTTTGGAAAAGTCATTTTTTAACAGGATTATGGAAGTTTCAGGCCTGTTACTTTCCCCTTCTCAGCACTGTACAGTGAAGGGTGGAAGTATCTTTGATACTGTCCCTGGCGTCCGGGAGGCCGTTGAGCGATGCAGGGCTGAGAAAAGGGGGTAAGTACCTTCTGGCACTGGATCAAGCTAAGGCATTTGTTCATGTCAATCATGAAAGCCTATAGGCACTTCTTGAGAGGTATGGTCTGCCAGTGAGGGTGGTTGATTAGCTATGTACCATTTATAGGCAGACCGAAAGCTTCCCTCTTGTGAATGGTTGGGCGGGCTTTACTTTTAGGGTGTCATCTGGAGTCAGACAAGGTTGTCCCTTGAGCCCACTCCTCTATGTATTTGCAATTTACCCTTTTATTAGGAGGATTGACAACAATACAGTGAGGGGAGTACGGTCACAAACTTAACTGCTCCATACTACTGTGTGGCTGATTTCATCTCCCTCTGTGTAGAACTCAGAACTTCCACCATCTACAAGGCTCTCTCCCAGTCTACTGCCCCTTACATCTCAAACCTCCTCTCCATTCACACTCCCGCCCGCTCCCTGCGCTCGGCCAATGATCGTCGCCTCTCCTCCACTCTGATCACCTCTTCCCACTCCAGAATCCAAGACTTCTCCCGTGCTGCCCCCCTTCACTGGAACGACCTCCCTCGCTCCATCCGTCTCTCACCCAATCTCTGCTCCTTCAAGCGGGCACTTAAAACTCACCTGTTCCTCAAGGCCTACCAACCATCCATTTAGCCTCTCATCTTCTCTGTTTCTCCCCTGGCCCCCTTTTTTTCTCCCGCCTTTGCTTCACTGGCTCCCTTCTGTGCCTGATTTGTTTACCCTCCCTTAGGATGTAAGCTCGTATGAGCAGGGCCCCCCTTCCTTTCTGTCTCCATACCTGTTCTTCCGCTCCGTCTCTACTGTATTTGCCTGCCTGGAGTTTCTGGAGAACTGGTACTTTGTGTTTATTGTTCTGTACTGTTTTACCCTGTATAGTCTACTGGTCGTACTGTGTACGGCGCTGCGGAAACCTTGTGGCGCCTTACAAATAAACAATAATAATAACTTCCTGGTTCGGGCAGCTACGTGATCGTGGCTGGAAGGCAGCATAGTCTTTCTGCAGAGTATATAAACCTCACACTGAGACTGTAGCAGTGTCAGAGCAACAAGTGTCTCAGCTTGTCTGACACCCGGTCCTTGTGTGGTTCCTGTGCTCTCGCTCCCTGAGTTGATATCCTGTTCATTGACCGTTTGTGTGGCAGAGCCTGGCTCCATCCTGACACTCCATCTGCCTCCTTATTTTGCTACCATATTGCCCTCCTGTGTAATAGACTTCGGCTCTGTTCTGACTATCGACCTGCCTCCTGACTCTGTACCTTATTGTACACCTGTGTACCAGACCCCGGCTTGTTCTGACACTCCACCTGCTACTAGAACCTATTCCTTATTAACCATTTGTGTATCTATTCAGATTCACACTTCGAAGTCCGGCAGTTGCTTTTCAAACTCGCTGTCTGTCACGTTCACTCTATTCGTCCCTCTGCTCCAGGCGCAGAACTTTGTGCCATAATATCATCATCATCAACACCAAAATTTATTTATATAGCGCCAGCTAATTCCGTAGCGCTTTACAATTGGGAACAAACATTAATAAGACAATACTGGGTAATACATACAGACAGAGAGGAAAGAGAACCCTGCTCGCAAGCTTACAATCTATAGGACAATGGGAGTTTGAAACACAAGGGCATGTGCTACATCATATTGCACAATGGACCAGCTAGAATGCAAAGGTAAAAGTATTGAGTGTGCTGTGTGTGTTGCAATGTTGGTCAGAGGGTTGTTGTCTTGCGTTAGCAGTGTAGAGGATGGTAATAGGGTAATCTAGGCAAATTAAGATGGTGGTTGAGGAATATCATACCTTGTCTGAAGAGGTGGGTTTTCAGTGAACGCCTGAAGGTTTGAAGACTAGAGGAAAGTCTTACTGTGTGTAGAAGGGAATTCCACAAAGTGGGTGCAGCACGGAAAAAATCCTGTAACCGAGAATGGGAGGATGTGATGAGAGTAGAAAAGAGACGTAAATCTTGTGCAGAACGGAGGTGTCGAGTAGGGAGATAGTTTGAGACAAGTGAGGAAATTTATGTCGGTGCAATTTTGTTGATGGCCTTATATGTTAGTAGAAGAATTTTATATTGGATTTGTTGAAATACAGGCAGCCAATGTAGAGTGACAGAGTGGCTCAGAATAGGAATAACGGTTTGCAAGGAAAATCAATCTAGCCGCTGCGTGCAAAATAGATTGTAGGAGCTGCAGCATTTCTGACTACCATAGAGTTCCAGCAGCCCGCCTAACACTGTGTACCATGTGACCGCTGCGGTCACAGGGCCCTGCTACCATAACACCAGCCCCTCCCGCGACTTGCGGCACCCCCCCCCTCCCTCACAAATTGCGCGGGGAGGGGGGATCGGGTGCTGCGAGTCTGGGGAGGGGTTGGAATTTTTTTTTTCTTCCCCCTGAGAACCGCTAGGCCCTAGGCAGGTGCCTAGGTTGCCTAGTGGTAAATCTGGCCCTGGGTTCAAGTCTGACTTTGGGAAGATTAGTAAAAAGGGAATTTCAATAGTCGATGCGGGAGATGATGAGTGCATGAATTAATGTTTTTGCGGTGTCTTGTGTCAGATATGTGCGTATTCTGGAAATGTTCTGTAGGTGTATGTAACATGCTTTAGATATAGAGTTGATGTGGGGAAAAAACGACAGTTGTGAATCAAGGATTACACCTAGGCAACGAGCTTGCGGGGTGGGATTTATGGTCATGTTATTAACAGAAATAGAAATGTCAGGCAGGAAGCTTCTGTTTTGGGGTGGGAATATTATTAATTCAGTTTTTGAAAGATTGAATTTGAGTTGGCGAGAAGACAACCAAGATGAAATGGCAGAAAGACAGTCAGTAACGCGAGACAACACAGATGGTGAAAGATCATGAGAGGATAGATAGATTTGTGTATCATCCGCATAGAGATGATACTGAAATCCAGAGGAGCTTTTTAGTTTTCCAAGGAAGTGGTGTAGATAGAGAATAGCAGAGGACCTAGGACTGAGCCTTGTGGTACTCCAACTGACAAAGGAAGCGGAGCAGAGGTGGATCCAAAGAAATTAACACTGAAACATTGATTAGATAGGTAGGATGAGAACCTGGATAGGACAGTGCCTTCAAGACCTAGGGATTGTAGCGTTTGTATGAGGAGAGAGTGGTCAACAGTGTCAAATGCAGCAGAGAGATCCAGGAGAATTAGAAGAGAGTAATGGTTATTATTTTTTGCTGTAATCAAATCATTGACAACCTTGGTCAGCGCAGTCTTTGTGGAGTGTTGAGAGAGAAAGCCTGACTAAAGAGGATCCAATAGGTTGTTTGCTGTAAGAATGTGTGTGAGGCGAGTGTAGGCAATTCTCTCGAGAAGCTTGGAGGGGCATGGGAGCTGGGAGATTGGGCGGTAATTTACGAGAGAGCTAGGGTCAGAATTCTGTTTTTTTAAAATGGGAGCAATCACTGCATGCTTGAATAGTGATGGAAAAATACCAGTAGAAAGAGATAGATTACATATTTTAGTTAGAGGGGGAATGAGGGCAGGAGACAGGGACATACCAATTTGTGAGGGAATGAGATCAAGAGGACAGGAGGTAAAGTAGGAAGATGAGAAGAGAGTAGAAACTTCCTCTTCATTTTTGGGATCAAATGAAAAGAGAGTGTCAGAGGGTGCTACAAAGGAATTGAGCTGATTGCTTGTCAAGGGAGATGATATAATATCAAGTCTGATCTTATCAATTTTGTCCTAGAAATAGGAAGCAAGATCCTGTGCACTGCTGGTAGTTGGAGGATTTGGGGCAGAAGAGATTTAAATGTGTTAAAGAGGCGTTTGGGGTTAGAAGCCTGAGCATAGATGAGAGATTGAAGTAGACTGTTTAGCAGTGTCCAAATCATTTCTATAGGAGTGGTAGATATCAGTATATGTGATGAAATCATTAGAGGTACATGATTTACGCTAGTGACGTTCTGCTTTACGTGAAAGTTTTTGTAGAGTTTGTGTTACTGTAGTGTGTCACGGTTGGCAACGAATTCTACGCGAAGTATGTAGTGTCGCTGGAGCCACTTGATCCAGGGCAGTTGCTAGGGTTTAATGAAAATGGGGTACTGCCCATTCAGGGGAGGAGAATGTAGAAATTGGGGAGAGAAGGTGTTGGAGAGAGGTGGAAAACTGTTGAAAATCAATAGAGTTTAAATAAAACTTTGCAGAACAGAAGGTGCGTGGCCCTTTAAGACCTCTGCTCTTCAGCTCAACTATTTAAATCTGCTCAGTGCACAGGCTTGTGCCAGAGTATTAGCTCCAAACCTTTATACCAATGGTACTGTGCACCTTGTGGCTGAATCCTGACCTGGACTGTTCCTGACAGTTATTCTGCCTGTCGTTTGGTACTGTATATTCCCGACTGTTGCTGACCCGGCTTGTTCTGACAGTTCTTCGGTTTCCTGATTTGGCATTCTGCAGTCCATAGTGTACCAGTTCCAGCTACGTTGACTAATCTCTTGCACTTGATACCAGCTCGTCTCACCTGTTGGCAGCACAGAGGGCCGCGATCTGCGAACGCACATGCAGGTATGCCCAAAACTCCTTGTGGCGGTCCCTAGTGAAAACCGGTGGTTTGTTAGACTCCACGCCTGTGCTAGTGCCAGTGCTAATCCAGCTTGGCGAAAGTGAATCCACCTCTGCTAGCATTTTGACAGTTTCTCTGATTGCTGACAGTTGCTTCTTCCCGCTCCTACTGTGTTCAGTATCGTGTGTTACACCTAGTGGCAGGTCAAGGGACAGCGACCTGCGGGATCTCGGCAGCCAATCCCATCCCACTGGTTCTTGGTGAAAACCGGGGAATCTGATAGACTCCGCACTCTTGGTCGGCCAGCGACAATTTAAGTTAACATAAGGAATCCTAGCTCTGAATTCATTAGTTTGCTCTGACCATAATATGGATTAATCCCTCTCCCAAGTTAATCCCTCTCCCAAGGATCTACTGCAACACCTGATAGGCAGGATAGAGAAACAAGAGTCCACCTGATGACATTTTTACAGGGTTTGTTTACGCGCATTTATACCCTCCAGAGTACATTGGTGGCTTCTGAGCAATCTACTGCTTCCACTGAACCTGCACGTCCTGTTGCAACTACTTCTTATTTGCGTATAACCAATCCACCGAAGTTTGATGGGGACCCTAATTTATGCAGAGGATTTTTAAACCAATAAGCAATTCAATTTGAGTCGCTCCGATGCAATTTCCCTTCTGAAAAATCTAAAGTTGCATACATTATTTCTTTCCTTTCCAGGCAGGGTCTCGTCTGGGCCTACCCCCTTTAGGAAAGGAATAATCCCCTGCTTCATAATTGTACCAACTTCCTGGCTACCTTCAAGAAAATTTTTGATGTATCTGGCAGGGTCTCCAATGCTGCTGTAGGAATACTTTAGTTACGTCAAGGCCACAGAACGCTGTCTAATTTCATATAATGGCCTCTGAGCTTCGCTGGAATGATGAAGTCTTTATAGCCACTTTTCTAGCAAGGGCTATCTAACAGAATCAAGGACGAGTTAATTTCATGTGAATTACCCTCCACTCTAGACAAACTAATTTCTCTATGCAACAAGGTGGACCTTCGTTTCAGAGAACGTGCTCAAGAGAAGGAACACTAACATTGGGTAACTCCTCGCCTTGCTCCCAAACTTCAAAATCCCGTGGCTCTACCCGAAGAACGCAAATGGGTCGGTCTTGCCTCTCGGGTGAAGAAAGGGAAAGAAGGTTTAAAAGTAAACTATATTTATACTGTGGCGATGCTGATCATTTTCTGGGTACTTGTCCTAAACGTCTGGGAAACGACAGGACCTAATAGGTTCAGGAGAGGCTACATTAGGATCATCCAACTACTCCCCTTCTTCCCCTCCCAATACGGATTTCTGTATCCCTGCTCTCTTACACCACTCCTCAGGCTCTGCTCCATTATCTGCCTTCCTGGATACGGTTGTCAATAAGCTAGGCCTCTTCACTGTGCCCCTCAAAAGGCCTGTTCCCATCACAGCAATTGATGGCAGTAATATTGCCTGGGATTTCACTCAGACTCATACAGCTCCTCTTATATTACAGATTGGATGCCTGCATTTACTTCTTCATTATTCCTAAGGCCATTAACTCAGTGGTACTGGGCCTCCCTTGGTTTCGTCTCCACTCTCCTACCCTTGATTGGCAGACCGCCAAAATTCTCACTTGGGGTTCACATTGTCAATCTCATTGTCTTTTAAAAGTTACTCCTCCTGCCCTTCTATGTAACTCTGGCTTAGTTCATGGTCTCCATGCTGCTGAAACTTCCACCTCATTTGGCGTGGGACTGTGGAATAGAATTACCCCCCGGCAAAATTCCTTCTCAAGGCCGTGCATACCCGTTATCTCTTCCGGAAACCAATGCAAGGGCGGTGTATATACAAGACAATCTGAATCTGAAACAGGGCTTCATTAGGAAGTAATCTTCACTCGCTGGAGCAGGTGTTTTCTTTGTTAAAAAAAAGATGGAGGTCTTCGGGCCTGCACAGATTATCAGGGATTGAATGCTCTGTTAAAAATAGGTAACCTTTGCCCTCAATTACTGAGCTCTTTGATCGAATTAAGGGTGCTTCTGTTTATTCAAAATTAGATTTACGAGGAGCCTATAATCTTATTTGAATTAATGAGGGGGACAATTGGAAAACAGCCTTCAACACTTGTGATTGGCATTTTGAATGTCTGCTCATGCCCATTGGGTTATATAACGCCCAAGCTGCATTCCAGAATTTCATGAACTCTGGGAAACAGCTATTCTGGGATCTCTCTATACCGCTGTGTAGTGGTTTACCTAGATCAATGATGGGCAAACTACGGCCCGCGGGCCAGAACCGGCCCATTTAGAGGTTCTATCCGACCCGCCAATATTTTAAAAAAATTAATTAAAATATGCATAAAATTATTAGGGCCGACCCTGTGTGTCAGGACCTTCATTTTTATGCCTTCCCAGCTATTTCCTCCATTACACTTCATCCTCCTTCCTAAAAGGACACTTCATATGTCAATCACTCAAACACCTGCCCGCCCCCTAATGGCTGAAAGTCATGTGAGAAAAGATGGGCTGGGCCATATACTAAGGCAGATTTCGATTGGCTGCTGTGTTGTCAGTTAGTGGCTCACCAGAAAGACGGATCTGCAACAACCTGCTGAAATAAGTGCTGTGTCTGTACGATCGCTGCACTTATAGAGGTACACTGCTATATAACACCCTCCCGTCCCATTCAAAATATTTGTATTATATATTTCGATATTTGAGTTTTTAATAAATTATATTGGCCCGCCTAAAGTTTTTCTGTTTTATTTGGCCCGCTCCTGAAAAAGTTTGCCCATCACTGACCTAGATGATATTCTCATCTTTTCTCCAATCTCACTGGAAACATGTAATTGTGGTCCTTACCCGCCTCAGGACTAAACATCTGTTTTGTAAACCCAAAAAATGCCTGTTCGAGTATTGAAAATCTGATCTGTGAATATTCTGAGGTTTCAGGCTCAAAGATAAACCAGGAAAACAGTGAAGTTCTCTGTTTAGGGGTGGAAGGACGGCAGTTTGTCCTTCCGGATGCGCTCCCTCAGGCCAGTCGACAGGTTAAAATCTTAAAATTTGGTTCAGGTGATAATGTCCAGCAAATTTGGGAATTAAAACTGGCATGCACCGCCTCTACGGTGGAGAACTGGAAGAAGTGGCTGCTGCCCTACAGAGAACAGATTGATATGATCAAAACTTTCTTGATCAGAGTCATTAAGAATCATTAAGGGTCAAGGTCTGTTCTCTTTTCTTTCAGTTGTTATGGGGTAACAAGTTGAACTTCTTCAAGAGAAGTGTGACATACAAGCCGAAGGATGAAGGTGGCCTATAAATGGTAAACCCAGTGCTGTTCTTTAGTACTGCCTTCTTGAAGCTTCATCTCTGGATTCTCTTTTTAGGGTCTCCCCCTTGGTGGTAGCTGGCTTTCGAGTTTGGATGCACCCCTTCCTCAATGCATGGTTGGATGGTGGTCCCATAAAAAATCTTCGAGTTAAGCATGGATACCATGCCGGTCTATGTGGTTCAGCGTTTGAAGGTGACAAGGAATTGGCAAAAACTCCTCTAGGAGGGTGTTGGAGAGGAAGATTCTGCATACTCACTTTAATGTGCCCAGGTGATATGAGCTCGAAGGGCCTGCCTTTGGTGAATTCTAAGCGGATTCCACCTAAGTTTAGAGATCTCATTTGGCTTGTATTTCACAGGTGGCTCTTCATTAAGAGGAACCAGAAGCATAAGGGTGTTGATGAACGTGGTTGTCCACGGGAGGAATGTCATGGGGAGGTGGAGACAATTGACCACTTCTTGCTTCGGTGTCATTTTAATACATAGGTTACAAGGGAGTGTCCCATGCCTTAGGCCTTCCATGTCTTTCGGAGCTTAGTTACCCTGAGTGGGTGTATGGAGTGCTCAAAAGGTGTGGGGATCTTGATTTAAGCTCTCGTTTTTTAGTTAGCGCAGTTGCTAGATTTTACACGTGGCATGCACAGTGTTTAGTGTCCTTTAGGGGCAAAATTGTTCCCTGTAGTGAGGTGGTGGACAATAATCTGCACGAGGTTTGGAAAATAAGAAAAATGGAGAGGGGCAGGATGGATGCTGTGAGCTGGGGTAGATTCTGGCAGGACTGAGACCTCCCTAGGTGGCAGCTAACATGAGTCTCTCGATTCTTGGCTATCTATCCTGTTCTTTCACTATTAGATTTTGTGGAAATACTTTTTTTTATTGTAAGGTTTACATAAATTTAAAGTTTGCTTTCATTTCCTGAACGTAAAGGGTATGTGGGTGGTATTATAGATTGGTGGTGGGGTTATTGTAATGCAGAGTATTGTGTTAGGGGACGTTATGTTTCTTTGGTGTATATAGTTATTTTATTTGTGAAGGAATGTATTAGTTTTCTTTGTGTGGAGGGATTGTAGTAGAATTGGGTGTTATGATAATATGAAGTTTTGTTCCTATTGGTCTGTTTTACCCTTTGATGTTGTATATAGTCTGTTTTATTTTGAGCAAACTGATATTGGATTTATTTATTTTTGTTGCAATATTTAATAAAAACATCAACCCTTTTAAAACTACAACAAATTCAAAATGCTATCGGTGCCCACTTTACCACCTGATTTTATGCCCATATCCCATGTTGGGCTGGTCTGAATACTATTGCAATTTGGGTAAAGGACCACCTTTAGTGTTAATCTAATGTGAAAACAAAGTTTTCTGAATAATAAGCTGAAGCATGAATAGAACTGAATAAGAAACTGGAGCATGAATAAGATGTGAATAAGAAGCTGCAGCATGAATAAGGAGTGAATAAGAAGCTAACTTCAACACTGTTTCAATTTTTACATTCTTTACATTTAACTCCCAGCCATTTTCACATACACACTAATCATACCGGATCTATTATCCCCTGACTGGCTGATAAAGAAAGGGGTGTGCCTAGCCTCTTTAAAACGCCTATCCCAGAGATAGCAATAATTTTCCCTGAGGGGGCCTGCGAGAATAGGAGCCTATTTTTTCATCTAATTTCCCGGAAAACCGCTGTATTCAGAGAGACACCGCAAATCTAAATATTGTTCACATTTATGAACAGTGCATCACAGCAGATATTGTAGATATATGCTGCTTTGCATTTTGCAAATAGTCCCCATAGCTGTCTATGGGGACTACTGTTTACCGCAATTTAATAAGGAATGAAAGGCATTTACACATATTACTGTATGTGTAAATTTTCAGGTCTGCTCTATGGGGAGATCATTGTGGTAGCGGGACCTTCGGATCCGTTACCGAATCTTACAATTCTCCCCTCCGGTCATTGTGAATGTTGTCACGTTGCGATAGTGACGATAGAAAAGATAGGAGACGGGTCTTTGCAAGAACAGCAGTTTTTTGTGACTGCTGTTCCTGTTAAAGATTTTTAAGAAATACACACAATCTTTCAATCCTTAGCATTGCGATAAGGATTGAAAGGGATTGTGTTAAAAATTCAGTCATTAATAAATAGTACGGGTAACACGCGTTGGTTTGACTGCATTTGATATATTTACAAGATATCATATTAACTTCAGCACTATGATTTACACAGATGCAAATTAACACTCTTAAAAATCTGCCGCCAGAATTACATTATACTCACCAAGCCACATAACTAAGGACACTGGCTCTGCAACACTGACCATTACACCAACAGGGACTGTAATGACATTTTATTCAAATCCATATACTTTAATATGGAGGCGGTCCCCCTTTTGCAGCGATAACAGCTTCCACTCTTCTTGGAAGGCTTTCCACAAGATGTTGGGAGTGTGGGAATTTGTGAACATTCATCCTGTAGAGCATTTATGAGGTGAGGCAAAGATGTTGGACGCAAAGGTCTGGCTCGCATTCTCCGTTCCAGTGCATCCCAAAGGTGTTCAATGGGGTTGAGATCAGGGCTCTGTGTGGGCCAGTCAAGTTCTTTCACACCGAGCTCATCAAACCATGTCTTTGTCGTCCTTGCTTTGTGCACTGGGGCACAGTTGTGTTGGAATAGAAAAGGGCCTTCCTGTTAGGCTGACGGTCTGATCACCAACTCACAGAACCAGATGGCGGAGGTCTTCACCTATAGCAGCCGCCTTTTCCTTATAGTTTTATATGCTCACCGGTACTCAGATGCCCCCAGGACTTAACTCCAGTCATAGTGTTCATTGGTAATACAGGCCTGTAGCGGCAGGCCAGGAGGCTGAATAGAAGGCAGTGGATATTTAGACGATAATCGAGGTCAAGGGTCACAGGCAAGCAGGTTAGTCAGTAAACACGCCAAAAGGTCAGGGTCACAGGCAACACAGCGGGGTCCAAGGTACAGGCCAAAGGGTCAGGGTCACAGGCAAGTAGGCAAGGTGCAGGCCTGGGTCATACACAGTAGTCAATCCAAAAGGCTTTCACCAAACATAGCACAGGAGCAGGTTAGCTGACAGGGAAACTGGACGCTATAACTGGCAGTGAGGCTAAGCCCACCCTGCCTTAAATACTTTTATGTGCCAATCAGAAAAGAGGACAGGGCTGACAATCAGCCTCAGGAGGCTGCTAATTACTAGCTTATAACTGGCATAGATAATAACATAAACCAGGAACATGTATAAATATATAAATGAACCAATTTAAATCAAAGGAGAGCTCCCCCTGGTGTTGGAGGATGTCCCTACACCCTCCTACTATATGCCACAGAGATAAGCCCAAGGAAGAATAACAGTGCATTGAAACTAATGCACGCGCCCGGCTGCGTCAAGAGGGCGCATTTGGAATAACAAAAGGGAACGGTGGCAAAGTAAGCCCAGCCGGTTCCCAGCAACAACAGACAGGGTTGCATAGGCGCTCCATCCTGTCACAGATTTCTGGTGGCAAGTGGCGGGATAACCCCGGGCAGCTTTTCGTGCAGCAGTCAGGAGAGCCGAGTTATTCAGGAGAGAAAAAACTGCACGCAGGTGAATGCTCAGGATGTCGAAGTACAGTAAAATGCCCAAGGCGGACCTTGAGATACTGTGCCAAGCAAGAAGTTGAAAATTTCTTACGCAGCAACAAGGAGTGAAATGAAAAAGGTGCTGAGAGCCTGGGATGCACAGTACGGGTCAGCAGATGAGGAAGCTGACAGTGACCTGGAGGAGACATTAACTTCACACCTAGAGGTACCTGCAGTAACATCCCAGAACACAGCACCTGTTTCCAGCAACAATCCCCTCCCACAGAGTGAACCAGTGATGCAAGTTCAACAGCGTGATGAGGGTAACTTTTCTTACAAATGCAGCAGCTGGGGTCCCTTGGAGACAGAACAACTGAGGCGGAACGGTTGTTTATCATCAAGTTGTGGGGCAATCGGTGGGCACCATCTCCTGCAGCAGCCTGTGAACCAACATCTGCTGCGCCCCGATTAGGATCTCTTCACTGTACCAAATTTGATGACACTGTTGGAGATATTGATGGAAATTTGCAGGTGTTTGAAATGTCTTGTACCCTCCATGACTTGCCCAAACAGGAGTGGGTAAAGTGTCTGGTTCCCACGCTACAAGGACGTGCAGTGAAAGCTTATCGCGGAGTGGCCCCAGAGGACTGTGCGAACTAGGATGTGGTTAAACGGGCCCTCCTTAAGCGCTATGTTATTACCCCGGAGACCTATCGGCAGAAGTTTCGGGACTTGGCTAAAAGCACCAACATCAGCCATGAGGAATTTGCTAACCAGTTGCGGCAGTTGGCAATAAGATGGATTAATGGATCTGACACCAAGTCCTGTGTCAGGATTCACTAGGATGAGTGGGATCCTTCTGTTCTGCCTGGGATTGATGGTACTTCAACCAGAGTGAAAGGTTTTCACCAGAGGTTCCCGCAAAGGAATTTGGGCTTGGCAGCTTCCACCCTGCAGGTCACGGCCCTCTAGGGGAGTTCCCAATGAGCAGTGATAGAGAACCTAGTACAGAGAAGAATGTAGGCACTAGATAGCCACAAATGAGTAGGTCATTTGCAGCAGCACACTTGGAAAGAAGGTAGCGATGATCTGCAGTAGTTACCACTAACAAGTGGAGCACGTAATATGTGAGTTGCAACAGCAGAGTGCATGAGCTGCTTCCAGGCCAGGAGTCTGACGAGAAGAACCAGCAATGAGAGGTGCTGGGAGGAGCCTTATAAATGAGAGGTAACCAGTGGATGAGCGGGACAGGTGAACACAGGTAAGATGATTACCTGCGCATGTGCAGAGCTGATTGCTGGCCTGACAGCCGGGGAAGAAGCAGGAAATGAGGAATTAATGATATTCAGGTTACCGGGTGGCAGCCGTGGGTGAGCGGCGTGTGACAGTACCTCCCCCTTTAAAGGTGGTCACCGAACACCTAGGACCAGATTTCTTGGGAAATTTAGAATGATATTTCTTAAATAATAATGGTGCTTTGACGTCAGAGGAACACACCCAAGACCGCTCCTCAGGATCGAAGCCCTTCCAGTCCACAAGGTATTTGATACCGCCCTTACACTTCTTGGAATCCAGAATCTGTTTGATCTCAAATTCATCAGATTGCTGAAGCTCAGGAGGGCGAGACGGAGTCACATGAGATTAGAAGCGATTGATGATGAGAGGTCTTAATAGAGAAATGTGGAAAGCATTAGAAATGCGAACAGCAGAAGGTAGCTGAAGCTTGAAACAAACGGGGGTGATTACCCGAGAAATCTTGTATGGACCGATGTACCAGAGAGCAAATTTCATACATGGCACTTTCAGCCAGATGTTCTTGGTAGAAAGCCATACTCTGTCTCCAACTTTCAGGGGAGGAACAGCCCTGCGCTTCTTGTCAGCAAAAAGCTTATAGAGAGTAGAGGATTTTTTTTAACGCCCTTCGCACCTGAGACCATGTAGAAAGGAATTCCTTACGTAGATTGTTAACTGCAGGGACCTGGGTGGGTGGTAGGGCTGAGAATTCTGGAATGAGAGGTTGTCCTCCACATACAATAAAGAACGGAGAGGCAGAAATGGATTCAAGAAAGGCGTTATTGTGAACAAATTCGGCCCATTGCAACATATCTGTCACAGTTCTTACGAGGAGACTCGGCAGATGTAGCGAAACCAAGAGATTCGAACAGTTTGGCACTACTCCAACAGGGTGCGGAGTCTAACGAGGAGACGGTGTTCACCAGGAACTGCCACAAAGCGGTATGGGCTTAGCTACGTCTACCTCGCAGGTCGCGGTCCCTACTAGAGCACTGTACAGAAGTCCCTGGGAAGACTACAGGCAGTAGTACCGTAGGAAGGATAGTCAACACAATAAGTAATGGCAATGAAGATAATGCAGATCGGTGTAACTCTGTAAACCACTATGTGGTGTAAGGTTCAGGAGAATGAGCATCAGCTCTAAAGGCAAATGTAGAGGAGTTGTCCGCAGATGAGCGTCAGCTCTGCAGGCCACTATGTGGCGGAGAGTTCAGTAGAGTGAGCGTCAGCTCTGCAGACCACTATGTGGTGTAAAGTTCAGAAGAATGAGCATCAGCTCTGAAGACAAATGTAGAGTAGATGTCTGGAGATGAGCGTCAGCTCTGCAGGCCACTATGTAGCGGAGAGTTCAGTAGAGTGAGCGTCAGCTCTGCAGACCACTATGTGGTGAAAGTTCAGGAGAATGAGCGTCAGCTCTGAAGACAAATGTAGTGGAGATGTCCGAAGATGAGCGTCAGCTCTGCAGTCCAGAATGGAGGTAAATAGCTGGAAAGTAACAGGAAGCCACTTCTTTTATCAGGAGGTAACTCAAAGAACAGGCACTGAAGATAGAGAGGAGGTGCCTTTTAAACTTGCCGCCAGGGAGAAGGGCCAATCAGCAGTGAGCAGGGGAATTAGTGTAATCGCCGGGTCTGCGAATCCAAGATGGCGGCGCCCAGCGGGAAGCGGAGCGCCGATGACAGGTAAGTCTGCCGGGTGCCAGGTGCGCTGCCTGAACACCCGGCGCGTGATAATATCAACCCAATTGTCCTAGATAGCAGAGGAAAAGATCCTGAGAAATGTTTTCAGATCTTGATTAACCCTCTCTGTTTGGCCGTTGGTTTGAGGATGGTAGGAGGAGGAAAATTTTAGGCGGGTGCCCAGGAGATGACACAGAGATTTTCAGAATTTTGATACGAATTGGACTCCGCGATCAGAGACTCCATGGGGCAGCCATGTAAACTAAAGATTTCTTTAACGAAGTGTTGTGCTAATACTGCTGAAGAGGGTAAGCCAATCAAGGGGACGAAATGTGTCATCTTAGAAAATCGGTCCACAATCATCCAGATGGTGTTACATTTTTTGCTAGTGGGTAAGTCCATGATGAAATACATGGATATATGAGTCCATGGTTTAGTAGGCAACAGAAGGAGATGGAGAAGACCCAGTGGAGGCTGACGAGAAGATTTGTGTTGGGCACACACAGTGCAAGCGGCTACAATTTCGGACTGGTATTTAGGAAACCAGTACTGACGAGAAATCAATTCACAGGTCTTACGAGTCCCTAGATGTCCAGAAAAAGATGAAGCATGGAACCATGTTAGAAGTCCTTTCTGCAAATAGGGAGGGACAAAGGTTTCCCCGGAGGAGGAGTAGACAGCGTAGTCGCTTGGAGGCATTTAGGGTCCAAGATGGGACGTTCAAGGGAATCCTCAGGTTCAGCATTCTCAAAGGCTCGAGACAAGGCATCTGCTTTTTTATTTTTAAGCCCTGGTTTGAAGGTCACATGAAGATCGAAACGTGAGAAGAACAATGACCACTGTGCTTGACGGGGGTTTAGGCACTGAGCAGACTAGAGAAGGTTTTTATGATCTGTGAATACTGTGACCGGGTGACAAGCCCCCTCCAGAAGATAGCACCATTCGCATAAGGCTAATTTAATAGCTAGCAGCTCCTTGTCACCTATGGTGTAGTAACTCTCAACAGATAGAGAATAGAAAGCACAAGGATGACATTTTCCTTGACTGGATTTCTGAGACCGAACTGCTCCAACTCCAATCGTAGAAGCATCAACTTCAACAAGAAAAGGGAGGGGCAGATCAGGTTGTTTTAGGATAGGAGTGGAGGAAAAGGCTTCCTTGAGGAAGGAGAAGGCCTCGACAGCCTCTGGTGACCAGGGCCGTAACTAGGGCTGTGCGATAGGTGCGATTGCCCAGGGTGCAACGCTGAAGTGGGGCGCAATTTAGGAATATTTTAGGTTCATTTGGTTAAAATTGAGTGCTAGGGGGGCGGCATTTGTCTTTCCCGCCCCAGGCGCTAGAATTCTAAGTTACGGCTCTGCTGGTGACCACTGATGGATTTCGGCTCATTTCCTAGTGAGAGCAATTAAAGGGGCCACGATGTTAGAATATCCCGAAATAAAGAGTCTGTAGTAGTTGGCAAATCCAAGAAATCGTTGAATGGTCTTGAGGGTGTTAGGGCGAGGCCATTCCATGATAGCCTGAACCTTTTCAGGATCCATCTGAAGTCCTGATCCAGAGACATGTACCCAAGAAAGGGTAGCCTGGGAGCTTCGAAAGAACATTTCTCCAGTTTGCAATATAACTGGTTCTTACGAAGTCAAGAGAGGACTTTGGCAACATGCAGGCAATGAGACAGGAGATCCCTTGAGAAGATTAAGATGTCGCCAAAGTACACCACCATGAAGGAATACAATAGATCACGGAAGATCTCATTGACATAGCTCTGAAACACTGCTGGAGCATTACAGAGTCCGAAAGGTATCACTAGGTATTCGTAGTGGCCATCCCGTGTGTAAAATGCAGTCTTCCACTCGTCCCCGGCTCGTATCCTGATGAGGTTATAGGCCCCACCAAGGTCCAATTTGGTGAAAATTTGGGCACCTTTGATACGATCAAATAGCTTGGTTATTAGTGGAATGGGATATAGGTTTTGATGGTAATGGAATTTAGGCCTCTGTAGTCAATGCAAGGGTGCAGAGTATCATCTTTTCTCTTCACAAAGAAGAAACCATCTCCAGCTGGAGAAGTGGAGGGCCTAATAAAACCTGCTGTAAATTCTCCTTGATGTATAAGGCGGTGGCCTCAGTTAAAGGCAAGGAAAGAGGGTAGACTCTGCCTCTAGGAGGAATTTTCCCAGGTAATAGATCGATGGGGCAGCATGGTGGCTTAGTGGCTAACACTTTTGCCTCACAGTACTAGGGACATGAGTTTAATTCTCGAAGTTTGCATGTTCTCCCAGTGTTTGCGTGGGTTTCCTCAGGGTGCTCCGGTTTATTCCCACACTCCAAAAACATACTAATAGGTTAATTGGCTGCTATCAAATTGACCCTAGTCTCTTTCTCTCTCTGTCTGTGTATGTATGTGTCAGGCGCCGTCTCCGCACCTCCCATGGGTGCCGGAGACGGATGCCTTCTGTCTGCAGCTCCGGGACGCCCTTCTGCCCACTGCGTGCACGACAGCTCGATTCGCCACTTGGTTGCCTAGAACCGGGACGCTTGCCCGACGATCAGCTGAGTCTGATCGCCAGAAACCTCTCTCCCTCATTTCCTACTTCACATTATTTAAACCTCACTCTGGCACCATTAGGGTGCCAGAGTATTGATTCAAACCTGCTCCAGCTTCCCTGCAGTTCTTGTTGTCTCCTGTGATATATATATTCTTGGCTTGTCTGACAACTCCTCCGGATCTCCCTTTGTACTTCGCTGCCCGTTCTGGTATTGACCATTGGACCGTTCCTGACTACTCTTTGTCTATTCTCCGTGGTACTGCACTTCTCTTGTTTCGACTCGGCCTGTCTGATGCTTCATCCATTGCACTGGTGACTATCTGGGAGAACCGCGACCTGTGCACCTCCTTGCGGGGGTCCCTGGTGAACACCGGTGGTGCATTAGACTCCGCGCCTCCCAGCTTAATAGCGCCAACACCAGTCAGTGGTAATTCTAGTGATAGACGTGACAGAATACTCAGGCCGTGAGCGGACTGGACGAACCTTCGGCTTGCAAATTATTACTACATCTAGCTCAAAGAGTGGAACGGCAAGTATCCAACCAGGCCCAATTGCTGCAATGCATTCAGGGAGTCATCTCCTGCCTGGATTCTCTTCAGGGCTCATTACCTACTCGTACCACGGCTGCCACATCCTCCACTACCTCGGCTCCTACCATTTCTTCCAGCACCGTAGCCGTCAGAGGCCTTCGCATCCCTCCTCCCGAGAAATATGATGGGGATTGGAGTTTTTGATGTCAGTTAACTTGCTTTCTACCAGTGGTCCATATACTACCTGGGCCTTCGTGGACTTGGGGTCCGCAGGGAACTTCATTTCTTCCAGAGTGGTGTCCAAACTCCGTCTAAATACGGTACCATTATCCCAACATTTGATTCTCACCGCTGTTAACGGGAATAGAGTCTCCAACGGCTCTATTTCTCTCTCCACCTCTCCGCTCCAGATGGAGGTAGAAGCGCTCCATTCCAAGTCTATAAGTTTCTTGGTTTTACCTCAGTCGATTAACCCCATCATCCTGGGGTTATCCTGGTTAAGACTTCCTTCTCCACAATTTGACTGACAGCAAGCGCAAGTCCCGCTGGAGTCCCTCCTGTACCAAGAGGTGTATGAGATCGGTTTCCCCCTTGAGACCCAAGCTGCCCTGCTTCTGCACATCCTCCCTGGTTGGTCTTCCTGAAGCCTACTCTGGTTTTGCTGATGTTTTCTCTAAAACCTCTTCTGAAGTCCTTCCTCCTCATCGACCTTAGGATTGCCCTATCGACCTCATACCTGGAAAGAACATTCCTAGAGGCAGGGTGTATCTCCTATCCTTACCTGAGACACAGGCCATATCCGAATACGTTTCCGAGAACCTGAACAGAGGATTTATCAGAAAATCATCGCCCCCTTTTTTGTAAAGAAAATGTCACGGCTAAGGATAATTATGGAACCCCAGCCTCTAGTTAGGTGGTGATAGTAGAGGGTGGTGGAGACAGGACACAGTGGAATTGAAGTTCTTAACTTGAGAGCATCAAAAGGAACAATCACACAAACGATGGTAGTGTGTTGCAACTTGATATATTGATAGAAGATACAACAGCAGTTATAGTAAAATACAATCGTAATCACAGATGCACTTCAGTTGGTAACCAATGGCAACAGCATATGAAATAGACAATATAACAGTTCAACGCTAGATGGTAATAGAACACTTGGATCCCACACAAAACACACAGCAGATGAAGGTGAACCACTGACACAGCTAAAAGTCTGATGAGAATAGTATGTAGACTTGGCTGATCCAAACGTATAATATGATTCACTTTAGCAGGTGGTTATAGGTATCACAATAGTTCATATAGCGGAACAAAGAATGTTATTGTCAGACGCCGTCCCTGCGCCTCCTCCTTGGGCAGGGACGGATGTCCGTCTTCAGAGCGCCCCGTTGCTAAGCAACGGGGACGCGTCTTCCGGCGACGCGGTGCGCAGGCGCGCCCGTCGCCATAGCAACGGGACGCGCTTTCCAGTTTCCTGTCAGCGGTCAGAACAGCTGACCGCCGATCCACTGCCCACCAATGAGGAGTTACTGCTTTCTATTTAAAGCCTGCTCTGACACCATTAGGGTGCCAGAGCAACTGGTTTACCTAGTCTCCAGCGTTCCTGCATTAGTATTATCTTGTCTTGACTCCAGTGTTTGACCCGGCTTCCTGACCTCGCTTTCGGATTCTGCCTTTGTTCCATCCTGATATTCTGGTTTTGACCTCGGCCTGCTGACCATTCTCTGTCTCCTGATTCGGTACCTCATCTGCTCGGTTGGTTCCTGACTCTGCCAGTTTGACTACGGATTTTTCTATATCTCGCAAGTAACTACCTGTGGGGGCCGCGACCTGCACGTCGTTGCCGCTAAGTCCAAACTTCCTTGCGGGGGTCCCTGGTGAATACCAGCGGCGTGTTAGACTCTGCGCCTCCTGGTGTAGTAGTGCCAATACTTGCAGGTACTAAGGTCACGTCTGTGACAGTTTGCTCTGGCCATGTCAACCGACTCAGTTAATGAACCCTCTGCACGTGACCTTCTACTCCACCTGGCTCATAGGGTGGAGAAACAAGAAGCGGAGCAGGCACATTTACTTCATTGTATCCAAGGAGTCACAACTCGCCTTGAGACCCTCCAGGCCTCCATGACTTCTGCTCAAAATGTTCCCATGACTACCGCGGCTGGCGCCGCCACCTCCTCCTCCCCTGCAGTGGTTTCCTCAGCAGCCCTGAGACTCTCTCCACCGGACAAATTTGACGGAGAGCCTAAAAAATGCAGAGGATTCCTTAATCAGTGTCTCATCCACTTCAAGTGTCATCCTGCATCTTTTTCCTCTGAACGCATTAGGGTGCCATTTATTATGTCCTTATAATCTGGACAGGCCCTCGCTTGGGCCTCCCTCCTGTGGGAGCGAGATGACCCTATGCTGTCCAACGTCACCACCTTTATTGAAACCTTCCGCAAGGTTTTTGATGAGCCTGGACGCATCTCCTCAGCTGCCTCCAGTCTCCTTAACCTCCGCCAAGGATCCCAGACCGTAGGGCAGTATGCAATACAGTTCCGCACTCTGTCCTCTGAGCTCAGTTGGAATAACGAAGCTTTGCTAGTAGCCTTTTGGCAAGGACTGTCAGACCGAGTTAAAGATGAGTTAACCTCTCGTGAGCTTCCCGCTGATTTGGATTCCCTAAACTCTCTATGCAATCGCATTGATCTACGTTTCCGTGAGCATACTCAGGAACGTGCCACTTCCAGATGGTCCTCTACTCGCCTTGCTCCCATGTTTCAAAACCCGGTTCATTAAGAAGAACCGATGCAAATCGGCTGTTCCCGACTCTCTGCCGAGGAACGTCAACGACGCTTCAAGCAAAACCTATGTCTGTATTGTGGAGATCCTGGTCATACCATTTCATCTTGTACCAAGAGACCGGGAAACGCCCCCTCCTAATCGGTGGAAGGGAGGCCGATTTAGGAGTTGGAGTTATTACTCCCTACACCATTTCTAGCAATGACTGCCTCATGCCTATCTCCTTGCATACATCTGTCGGACCCTTTGAGACCTTAGCCTTTGTGGATTCCGGCTCTGCCGGAAATTTCATCTCCGCCACTCTGGCATCGCAACTCCAATTAGCTACTATTAAATTGCCTCAGCCGTTATTCCTCACCACGGTAGATGGGAATCGGATCTCCAACGGGTCCGTTTCTCACATCTGCGCTCCTGTTCGGCTGACGGTAGGGGTGCTACATTCTGAAGTCATCGAGTTCCTGGTTCTTCCTCGTTCTGTCAACACTGTCATTCTAGGATTGCCTTGGCTCAAGCTTCACTCACCCCAATTTGATTGGAAACGTGCGATGGTTACTTCTTGGGGCTAGCAATGTTTTAAGTCCTGTTTGTCTGGTCTAAAACCAGGCCAGACCTCTCTTCCTTGTCATCTGATATCTCCTCACATTGAATTACCACCTTCATATATTGCCTATCAAGATGTGTTCTGCAAAGCTGCAGCTGAGATCCTGCCTCCTCATCGGCCCTGGGACTGTTCCATTGAATTACTACCTGATAAACCACTTCCTAAGGGCAGAATCTATCCCCTATCGCTCCCCGAGAACACTGCTATGACCACCTATATCTCTGAGAATCTTCAGCGTGGCTTTATCAGGAAGTCCTCCTCTCCCGCGGGTGCGGGATTTTTCTTCGTCAAAAAGAAAGACGGTTCCCTACGGCCGTGTATTGACTACCGGCGATTGAATGCCATCACCATAAAGAACAGATACCCGTTACCACTCATCTCTGAGCTCTTTCATAGAATCGCTGGATCTATGGTCTTTACTAAACTAGACCTGCGGGGGGCGTATAACCTCATCCGTATACGCTCTGGAGACGAATGGAAGACTGCATTTTGTTCTAAAGAGGGCCACTTTGAATACCTAGTAATGCCCTTCGGGTTGTGCAATGCCCCCGCTGTCTTTCAATCTTTTATTAACGAGATTTTTCAAGACCTTCTCTACATCTCTGTAGTAGCTTATCTGGATGACATCTTAATCTTTTCTTCAGACTTGGCCAGTCATCGTGATCATGTAAAAGAGGTCCTGTCTCATCTACGAGCCAATAAGTTGTACTGTAAACTTGAGAAATGTGTATGTCACTCACCGGACCGTGAGTGCCTCTTCCCGGACATTTAGGAACCGTGGCCGTCCTCCATCCTGAGGGTCTGCGCATGCGCAGCCCTTTCCTATACTTCAGTGTATGTCCCTTTAACTCAATTGGCAGATCAGGCAACACTCCCTATATTAAGCACCTGTGGTCAACACCACGTTGCCTGATCTTGGAGTCTCATTCCCCATGAGCCTCTGAAGGTGTTCCTGTGTTTCCTCGTGTATTCAGCGCTGCTGATTCCTGTGGTTTCCAAACCACTTCTACCTCTGTGGTTTCCTAACCACTCCTACTACTGTGGTTCCCATACCACTTCTACCATCAACTGTATCATCGTGACTGTTTGCTGATTCCTATCCGCTGCCTCCGTGCACTACAGTCTCCTATACCACTTCAACGCTATTATATTCCATAGTGACTGTTTGCTGATTCCTATCCGCTGCCTCCGTGCACTACAGTCTCCTATACCACTTCAACGCTATTATGTTCCATAGTGACTGTTTGCTGATTCCTATCCGCTGCCTCCGTGCACTACAGTCTCCTATACCACTTCAACGCTATTATATTCCATTGTGACTGTTTGCTGATTCCTATCCGCTGCCTCCGTGCATTACAGCCTTCTCTCCTTATCCACTCACCTGTTCATCATCAAGTCTGTGAGCTGATTCCTAGCCGCTGCCTCCGTGCACTGCAGTCTCCAGCTTGCAACTCGTCTGTGTTCATCATCGTGACTGTGAGCTGATTCCTATCCGCTGCCTCCGTGCACTACAGCCTCCAGCTGGCAACTCGCCTGTGTTCATCATCGTGACTGTGAGCTGATTCCTATCCGCTGCCTCCGTGCACTACAGCCTCCAGCTGGCAACTCGCCTGTGTTCATCATCGTGACCGTGAGCTGATTCCTATCCGCTGCCTCCGTGCACTACAGCCTCCAGCTGGCAACTCGCCTGTGTTCATCATCGTGACCGTGAGCTGATTCCTATCCGCTGCCTCCGTGCACTACAGCCTCCAGCTGGCAACTCGCCTGTGTTCATCATCGTGACTGCAAGCTGATTCCTATCCGCTGCTCCTGTGCACCTCAGCCTCATCTCATCTCTCCCGTGGGTCCGCAGAGTCTTGCTGTCGCTGCCAGTCCTATCGTCCATCCACTGCTGATCCGCTCTCCACGCCTTCCTGGTTCCCCTGGTCGCTACCCTCCTGTCAGCATTGGATTCGTGTCCCTGTTGGTCTACTTACCTGTGCGCTGCACCTACTAGACTCCTGCTTCTTACATCCAGGGACTTCTCATCCTGTCGGCCTCCTGCCGCCCAGGTATCGCTGCACTTCTGTCTGACTGCCTTCTGAACCACGGTATGCATACTTCTCATTGACTGTGCTGGTGTATTGCATATCTGGCTGGACTGTGTTGGTTCTCCTCTGGAGTCTGCAATCCGCTGAGTCCTTTGCCATCATTGACTGTGTTACCTTGTGCTGGACTACTTCAGAGACTTCCTACATTTGCAGACCTGTTCAGTCATTTATATATATTGTGCATATTACTGTGGATCGTGTTTAATGTGCCCGTGTACATCCTGTGTTGCAGTCTCTCCCCGTACACCTCCTCACATATATTTTCAGTGGTACAACTTGCTGAAGGCAGACCACTGATTCCTGCTCCAGTATCACCGGTTCCATTCCTCTCACATAGCAGTGGTACAACTTGCTGCCGCAGACCACTGACTTCCCGGATACCTCCACTTGGATTCCATTCCTTCACTCAGACAGCGGTACCACTTGCTATCCGCAGACCGCTGACTCTCATCACCTCCTCGTTTCTGTTGGACATTCCTCCTCACTATAGCAGTGGTACAACTTGCTAACGCAGACCACTGACTACCTCCACTTGCCCTTGTCCATACAGTTCCTCGTGTATTATCACCTCCATATTACCAGTGCTGCTAGTCATAGACTTTCCTGAGCATCTCATCATCTACTATTGCCTGTTCCGTGAACACCCTGCTACCAGAGTACACTATTACCATCTACATTGCTCTGGTAAGCTTACCACCTGGTGATCCCTGGGTAAAGACTCCTAGTGCCCGTGACAGTAAGATCAGGCCATGACAGACCCAGATACGGAACCTACCGCCAAAGAGATGCTGCAGCATCTGGTCAGCCGTGTGGAGCAACAGGATTCCCGCCAACAGCTGTTACTTCAGTGTTATCAGTCATTAACCTCCCAAGGAACATCTGGACAGACTGTGACAGCTACTCCTGAGGCTTCTGTGCTTTCCTCCGTTTCCCCAGTGCCATCCCAGGTGTCTACAGCTTCCACGCTTCACCTGCCTACTCCGTCAAAGTACGATGGAGACCCCAAAACTTGTAGGGGTTTCCTTAACCAATGTTCAGTCCATTTTGAGCTCCAACCTCAAAATTTTTCAACCCATCGTTCCAGAGTGGCCTATCTTATCTCTTTGTTTTCAGGACAAGCCCTGGCTTGGGCCTCCCCTCTGTGGGAGAGAAATGACCCTATATTGCAAGATAGTGCCAAATTCATTTCTACATTTCGAAGTGTTTTCGATGAACCAGGTCGTGTGACCTCCGCTGCTTCCAGCATCCTCCGCCTACGACAAGGACCTCATACAGTAGGCCAGTACGTCATTCAATTTAGGATCTTAGCCTCTGAACTTCAGTGGAACACTGAAGCCCTAGTAGCCGCCTTCTGGCAGGGGCTCTCCGATAAAATTAAAGATGCACTGACTACTCAAGAGCTTCCTTCGTCACTTGAAGATTTGATCTCTCTTTGCCATCGTGTTGATATGAGATTTCGTGAAAGGGAGGCTGAGAGAACAACTTCTGCTAAAGCACCTCTTCGTTCTAACCCTCAATTTCGTCCAGTTTCACCCTCTGTGATTCCCATGGAGATAGGACGTTCCAAATTATCTTCCGAGGAGAGAAAACGAAGAGTAAAGAATAGACTCTGTATCTATTGTGCTGATTCCACTCATATTCTCAGCTCCTGCCCTAAGAGATCGGGAAATGCCAGGCCCTAACTAGTTCTGGAGAGGTGAAGTTAGGGTCCCTGGAGTCCTCTCCATCTTCCTTGAAATCTAAAGTCTGCGCTTTTGATGTTACGATTTCCTCTGCTACCAAAACCTTTGAGTCACAGGCATTAATTGATTCCGGAGCAGCAGGAAATTTTATTTCCAAATCATTAGTAAATCAATGGTCTCTACCAGTGATTACCTTAAAAACACCCATTACTGTGACGGCTATAGATGGATCACGTCTCATCAACGGTCTCATCACTCAGAGTACGTCTCCAGTAACACTTCAGATTGGTGCCCTGCATAATGAAGTAATATCGTTTTTAATCCTTCCTGTTACGACAAGTCCGATTGTCTTAGGCCTTCCATGGCTTCAGTGTCACTCTCCCCAGATTGACTGGCGCACCCCTCAAGTCACGTCTTGGGGGCCTGAATGTCATCATCGTTGCCTTTCCCAAATTATTCCTCTCAAAGTACAGCAATCTTCCATCTCATCTACCTCACCGGGACTCCCTCCTCAATATGCTTCATTTACCGATGTGTTTGATAAAGCTCAGTCTGAACGCCTTCCTCCTCATCGTTCTTGGGATTGTCCGATCGACCTTCTACCTGGCAAGACTCCCCCCAGGGGCCGGGTCTATCCACTCTCGTTACCTGAGACTCAAGCTACATCTGAGTATATACAGGAGAACCTCCAGTGTGGGTTTATTCGACCTTCCACCTCTCCCGCTGGAGCTGGGTTCTTCTTCGTCAAAAAGAAGGATGGATCATTACGCCCTTGCATAGATTTTCGTGGACTCAACGCCATTACTATCAAGAATCGGTACCCCATTCCGCTGATCACTGAGCTATTCGATCGCATCAAGGGAGCCCGTATTTTCACTAAGTTGGATCTTCGTGGTGCCTACAATTTAATCAGAATCCGTTCCGGTGACGAATGGAAGACAGCGTTTAACACCAGAGACGGGCATTACGAATATCTGGTAATGCCTTTCGGGCTGTGTAATGCCCCCGCTGTTTTTCAAGGCTTCATCAATGAGATCTTTCGGGACTTATTATATGTATGTGTCGTCGTCTACCTGGACGACATATTGATCTTTTCCCAGGACCTGCCTTCTCACCACCAACATGTGGCAGAAGTCCTCTCCAGGCTACGAAAAAATTCATTGTTCTGTAAATTAGAAAAATGTTCATTCGAATTACCCCAAATTCCATTCTTGGGGTATATAGTTTCCGGAGTTGGCCTGAAGATGGATCCAGACAAGGTGAATGCTGTACTACATTGGCCCCAGCCAACTACTCTTCGTGCTATTCAGCGTTTTTTAGGTTTTGCCAATTACTATAGACGCTTCATTCAAGACTTTTCTTCCATTGCATCTCCTATTGTGGCCCTGACTCGAAAAGGGGCTAATCCTAAGCAATGGTCGCCTGAGGCTTTTCAAGCCTTTCAAACACTCAAAGAGTCCTTCTCTTCGGCTCCAATCCTTCGACAGCCTGATGTGACACTCCCCTTCTTTCTAGAAGTAGATGCCTCTAATGTGGGCTTGGGAGCTATTCTCTCCCAACGCTCTGAACAGCAAAAATTCCATCCTTGTGCCTTCTATTCTCGGGGTCTTCTGCCCGCAGAGAAGAATTATACTATCGGGGACAAGGAGTTACTGGCTATCAAAGCTGCATTAGAGGAGTGGAGATACCTATTGGAAGGAGCTCGCCATCCAGTGACGATCTTCACGGATCATAAGAACTTGTCATATCTTCAGTCTGCCCAATGCTTGAACCCTCGCCAAGCAAGATGGTCTCTTTTCTTTTCCCGTTTCGAATTAATAATAACCTTCAAACCAGCTGCCAAGAACAAAAAAGCTGACGCTTTATCTAGAGCTTTTGTGACGTCCTCTGATATAGAAGAGGTTTCCAACCATACCATTCTAGACCCCAAATGTATCTCACTGGCTGCTTCATCCACCAAAACGCTACCATTTGGGAAGACTCTCGTGCCTCCTACTCTAAGGAGGAAAATCCTTTCGTGGTTCCATGCCTCTCGTTTTTCTGGACACGCCGGTGAACACAAGACCTTTGAGATGCTCTCTCGAAGTTACTGGTGGCCTTCAACGAGGAGAGACGTCAAAGAGTTCATTGCTTCCTGTGAATTATGTTCCCAATTCAAATCTTCCCGCAGAACTCCAGCAGGGTTGCTGCGACCACTACCCATTCCGTCCAAGCCGTGGACCCATATTAGTATGGATTTCGTTACTGACTTACCACCTAGTAAGAATCATAACACATGGCTCATTTCGTCCCTCTGTCTGGTTTGCCTTCCTCGTCTATCCTGGCCGAACATTTCATTAAAGAGATCTTCCGCATCCATGGATGTCCGTCTGAGATTGTGTCAGATAGAGGAGTACAATTCGTTTCCAGATTCTGGCGAGCCCTTTGTAAAACCTTGGGCATACGATTAGCACTCTCATCTTCTTACCATCCGCAATCCAACGGACAGACTGAGCGTGTCAATCAAGATCTTGAGACTTTTATAAGGATGTTCTCTTCAGCCAATCAAGACAACTGGGTAGAGTTGCTTCCTTGGGCCGAATTCGCCCATAACAACATGTACCATGAGTCATCATCCAAAACTCCATTTTTTGTGGTCTACGGTCACCATCCGTCTTTTCCGGAATTTCCTGCCCTCCCGCCCACCCAAGTTCCAGCGGTGGAGACGGCCTGTCAGACCTTTAAAAATATCTGGTCTCAGGTCAAAACCTGTTTGAAGAAAACATCTATCAAATATAAATCTTTCGCAGATAAGAAGAGGCGGGCTATTCCACCACTAAAAATTGGAGATCGTGTCTGGTTATCTACTAAAAACATTCGTTTGAAGGTCCCATCTATGAAATTCGCCCCTCGTTTTATTGGTCCATATAGGATCATTCAAGTAATCAATCCTGTATGTGTGAAACTTCTTCTTCCTAAGAATCTTCGGATTTCTAATGCCTTCCATGTGTCCTTACTCAAGCCTCTTATTATCAACCGTTTTTCAAAACCTCCCTCAGCTCCGCAGCCAGTTCTAGTTCATCAGGAGGAGGATTTTGAAATTACTGAGGTATTAGACGCAAAAATTTCGCAAGGAGTACTCCGTTTCCTCGTTCATTGGAAGGGCTTTGGTCCTGAGGAGCGCTCTTGGATCAAAGCTGAAGATCTTAATGCTCCTGCCCTTTTGAAGAAGTTTTATTTCAAAAATCCGGACAAGCCCGGTTCCAGGCGTTCTGTGTCCACCTTTAAAAGGGGGGGTACTGTCACTCACCGGACCGTGAGTGCCTCTTCCCGGACATTTAGGAACCGTGGCCGTCCTCCATCCTGAGGGTCTGCGCATGCGCAGCCCTTTCCTATACTTCAGTGTATGTCCCTTTAACTCAATTGGCAGATCAGGCAACACTCCCTATATTAAGCACCTGTGGTCAACACCACGTTGCCTGATCTTGGAGTCTCATTCCCCATGAGCCTCTGAAGGTGTTCCTGTGTTTCCTCGTGTATTCAGCGCTGCTGATTCCTGTGGTTTCCAAACCACTTCTACCTCTGTGGTTTCCTAACCACTCCTACTACTGTGGTTCCCATACCACTTCTACCATCAACTGTATCATCGTGACTGTTTGCTGATTCCTATCCGCTGCCTCCGTGCACTACAGTCTCCTATACCACTTCAACGCTATTATATTCCATAGTGACTGTTTGCTGATTCCTATCCGCTGCCTCCGTGCACTACAGTCTCCTATACCACTTCAACGCTATTATGTTCCATAGTGACTGTTTGCTGATTCCTATCCGCTGCCTCCGTGCACTACAGTCTCCTATACCACTTCAACGCTATTATATTCCATTGTGACTGTTTGCTGATTCCTATCCGCTGCCTCCGTGCATTACAGCCTTCTCTCCTTATCCACTCACCTGTTCATCATCAAGTCTGTGAGCTGATTCCTAGCCGCTGCCTCCGTGCACTGCAGTCTCCAGCTTGCAACTCGTCTGTGTTCATCATCGTGACTGTGAGCTGATTCCTATCCGCTGCCTCCGTGCACTACAGCCTCCAGCTGGCAACTCGCCTGTGTTCATCATCGTGACCGTGAGCTGATTCCTATCCGCTGCCTCCGTGCACTACAGCCTCCAGCTGGCAACTCGCCTGTGTTCATCATCGTGACCGTGAGCTGATTCCTATCCGCTGCCTCCGTGCACTACAGCCTCCAGCTGGCAACTCGCCTGTGTTCATCATCGTGACCGTGAGCTGATTCCTATCCGCTGCCTCCGTGCACTACAGCCTCCAGCTGGCAACTCGCCTGTGTTCATCATCGTGACTGCAAGCTGATTCCTATCCGCTGCTCCTGTGCACCTCAGCCTCATCTCATCTCTCCCGTGGGTCCGCAGAGTCTTGCTGCCGCTGCCAGTCCTATCGTCCATCCACTGCTGATCCGCTCTCCACGCCTTCCTGGTTCCCCTGGTCGCTACCCTCCTGTCAGCATTGGATTCGTGTCCCCGTTGGTCTACTTACCTGTGCGCTGCACCTACTAGACTCCTGCTTCTTACATCCAGGGACTTCTCATCCTGTCGGCCTCCTGCCGCCCAGGTATCGCTGCACTTCTGTCTGACTGCCTTCTGAACCACGGTATGCATACTTCTCATTGACTGTGCTGGTGTATTGCATATCTTGCTGGACTGTGTTGGTTCTCCTCTGGAGTCTGCAATCCGCTGAGTCCTTTGCCATCATTGACTGTGTTACCTTGTGCTGGACTACTTCAGAGACTTCCTACATTTGCAGACCTGTTCAGTCATTTATATATATTGTGCATATTACTGTGGATCGTGTTTAATGTGCCCGTGTACATCCTGTGTTGCAGTCTCTCCCCGTACACCTCCTCACATATATTTTCAGTGGTACAACTTGCTGAAGGCAGACCACTGATTCCTGCTCCAGTATCACCGGTTCCATTCCTCTCACATAGCAGTGGTACAACTTGCTACCGCAGACCACTGACTTCCCGGATACCTCCACTTGGATTCCATTCCTTCACTCAGACAGCGGTACCACTTGCTATCCGCAGACCGCTGACTCTCATCACCTCCTCGTTTCTGTTGGACATTCCTCCTCACTATAGCAGTGGTACAACTTGCTAACGCAGACCACTGACTACCTCCACTTGCCCTTGTCCATACAGTTCCTTGTGTATTATCACCTCCATATTACCAGTGCTGCTAGTCATAGACTTTCCTGAGCATCTCATCATCTACTATTGCCTGTTCCGTGATCACCCTGCTACCAGAGTACACTATTACCATCTACATTGCTCTGGTAAGCTTACCACCTGGTGATCCCTGGGTAAAGACTCCTAGTGCCCGTGACAGTGTATTTGAGAAGCCACAGATTCCCTTCTTGGGCTACATCGTGTCAGGGGCCGGTCTACAGATGGATCCAGTCAAGTTATCCGCCATCCTCAAATGGCCTAGACCTATGGGTCTGAAAGCTACCCAGATTCATTGGCTTCGCCAACTATTACCGGCAGTTCATTCCACAGTTTTCTTCTATCATCGCACCAATTACCGCTCTGACTAAGAAAACTGTTAATCCTCATGTTTGGTCCACAGAGGCCATCGACGCCTTCGAAGCACTCAAGAAAGCCTTTTCTTCCGCCTCTGTGCTTGTTCAACCGGATCAAGATAAACCATTCCTGGTTGAAGTGGATGCTTCTGCGGTAGGAGTCGGAGCAGTTCTTTCACAAGAATCCATTTCAGGGGGACTACTGCCATGTGGGTTCTTTTCTAGGTGATTCACTGCCTCCGAATCTAACTACGGTATTGAAGATAAAGAGTGATTGGCGGTCAAGTCTGCGCTTGAAGAATGGCGTCATCTTCTGGAGGGGGCTCGTCATCCAGTTACTGTATTTACCGACCACAAGAACCTCATCTATCTCCGGGATGCTCGGTGTCTAAATCCCCGGCAAGCCAGATGGTCCTCATTTTTTGCCCGCTTTAATCTCATTCTTACTTATCGTGCTGGTTATCTCAATTCCAAAGCTGATGCCCTCACCCGCTCTTTTGATGTCTCCGATTCTTCACCCACTACTGTACCTCCACCAGTGTTTGAACCCTCCTGTATTGTGGCCATCACCTGTACTCCTCCTGTGGGCTGCTCTTTCCTAGAACCGCATCTACGCTTAAAGGCGTTACGTTGGGCTCATGCCTCTAGGTTTGCTGGTCATGCTGGTACTGAGAAGACTCTCTCGCTGTTATCTCGACATTACTGGTGGCCAACTGCCCGTACGGATGTTCGAGAGTTTGTAGCCTCATGCTCTATTTGTGCCCAGAATAAAGTGCCTAGACAATCTCCCGCTGGACTGTTACAGCCTCTTCTTATCCCTGATCGTCCATGGTCCAGCATCTCGATGGATTTTATTACTGATTTGCCACCCAGTAGTGGCTTTAACACCATTTGGGTCACAGTAGACCGGTTTTCTAAAATGGCCCATTTCGTTCCTCTAAAAGGCCTTCCATCTGCATCTAAATTAGCACAAGTCTTCATTAAAGAAATCTTTCGTCTCCACGGTTGTCCTCTGGAAATAATATCTGACCGAGGCGTCCAGTTCGTGTCTCGCTTCTGGAGAGCCTTCTGCAAGGATATAGGTATTGGTCTCAAGTTCTCCTCTGGATATCATCCCCAGACGAACGGCCAGACGGAGCAAGTAAACCAAGATCTAGAGGCTTTCCTTCGCTGTTTTTTATCTCATAACCAGTCTAATTGGAGTCTTCTGCTACCTTGGGCCGAGTTCACACACAACAATCATGTCCATTCTTCTTCTGGTTTTTCTCCTTTCTTTACTGTGTATGGGACTCATCCTACTCTCCCCACGTTCTCTTCCACTTCCTCCACGGTTCCTGCCGCCCATGCCATGACTCAAGTTATGGCTAAGTTATGGGCTACCACCAAAGAGAACCTTCTGAAATCCGGATGGCATTATAAATCTTACGCTGATCATCGTAGAAGAGTTGTGCCGGCTCTCCAAGTGGGGGACAAAGTGTGGCTGTCCACCCGGAATCTAAAATTACGGGTTCATTCCATGAAACTTGCACCTCGTTTTATTGGACCTTTTCCAGTGACTCAAGTAATTAATCCAGTTACGGTTTGACTCCAACTTCCTCCTGAGATGAAGATTCATAACACCTTCCATATTTCCCTCCTCAAACCGCTGGTCCTAAACAAATTTGTTCATACCTCTACTGTTCCTCAGGCCATTCCCACTACTATGGGCAATGAATATGAGATTAGCCAAGTTCTTGCTGAACGCAAAGTTCGAGGTCGTTTTCAATATCTAGTACGCTGGAGAGGCTTTGGCCTGGAGGAGAGATCTTGGGTCTTTAAAGAAGATTTACATGCCCCTAGATTACTGGCAGACTTCCTTAAACATCGTTCTGTACCTAGTGATTTCCCTAATTGTAAGGAGAGGGGTACTGTCAGACGCCGTCCCTGCGCCTCCTCCTCGGGCAGGGACGGACGTCCGTCTTCAGAGCGCCCCGTTGCTAAGCAACAGGGAAGCGTCTTCCGGCGATGCGGTGCGCAGGCAAGTAACTACCTGTGGGGGCCGCGACTTGCACGTCGTTGCCGCTAAGTCCAAACTTCCTTGCGGGGGTCCCTGGTGAATACCAGCAGCGTGTTAGACTCCGTGCCTCCTGGTGTAGTAGTGCCATTACTTGCAGGTACTAAGGTCACGTCTGTGACAGTTATATGACATCCAGGAACTTGAATAAGTAGGAAGGTGTTGCCTAGAAGTACAGCGTGATAACGAAATCCAAACTGAGCGTAGAACTACAGGTCACAGGAGATCCGGTTAACAGGTAAGCAAGAGTTCATCACAATTAGACGACAGCTGGTAATGCACACAACTTGTATTGAAGTAGAGGCTCCCGGCTTAGCAGTATATTCATATTAACAGTCCAGCAAATAATAATCAGCAGAATAATAATAGCCGTGCCAGACATAGAACCACAGATGACAAGAGAACTTGATTGTAGTTCAACATAGCATACCGCAACATAGACAGCCGAGTAGAATAGTACTGGAGCCAATCAACATGAGCACAGGTGTAGCAGACAACTCACGAATAGTTCTGTGTGCAGATGAATAACACCACGTAACTTCAGCTTGTAGATGAACCACGAACTGGCATACAGCGGAGACGATGGAGAGCAATGATGACAGGTAACTTCGGCCACCGATAGTATCCAGCAGATAGGCAAAAGGCCCGATATGCAGTCAGAACCCACGGCAGTGTGAGTAACACGAAGATCAGACAATGAGTTCATGATGACGGGAACTTGAAATAGTCCTCTAGGACTAATAGGCTTCAGAAGGAGGTCCCAATCAATATAATGAGAAACACCTATGGACCGGTAGAGACTCTGAAGCGAAAGCAAGCACCAACATAGGTCTTAAAGAGCAAGTCACAACGCCAGTACCTAGCTATGGGACCGGCGTGTGACAGAAAAAGGACGGCTCTCTTAGACCATGCATTGACTACCGGAGATTAAATGCCATCACAGTTAAGAACCATTATCCCCTTCCCCTGTTTTTGGAACTCTTTGATCGCATTCGTGGGGCACAAATACTTACCAAGTTGGATCTCAGAGGGGTGTACAATTTGATTAGAATTCGAAAGGGAGACGAGTGGAAAACCGCATTTAATACCGCTGGATACCAGAGATGGTCATTATGAATACCTGGTGATGCCTTTTGGGCTTTGTAACGCTCCAGCTGTTTTTCAGGACTTTGTTAGCGAGATGTTTAGAGATTCACTTTATCAGTCGGTGGTAATCTATCTAGATGACATTCTGATTTTTCCACGAGACCTTACTACTCACCTTCTGCATGTTAAAGAAGTCATTTCTCGTTTGTGCAATAATCAGCTATTCTGTAAACTTGGAGAAGTGCCTCTTCAATTGTTCTCAGGTACCCTTCCTGGGATATCTAGTCTCGGGTACCGGCCTTCAGATGGATCCCAGCAAATTGGAGGCTATTCGTAATTGTCCTCAGCTTTCCGGCCTCAAAGCCACCCAACGTTTTATTGGCTTTACCAATTATTATCGTCAATTCATCAAGGGGTTTTACACGCTCATCTCTCCCATTACTCTCCTTACCCGGAAGGGTGGTCTGTCGAAATCCTGGCCTCCAGAGGCAGTACAAGCATTTCTAGCCATTAAAGAGGCACCCGTCTTGTCCCAACCTGACCAGAACAAACCTTTCTTTTTGAAAGTCGATGCATCCTCTGTTGGAATTGGAGCCGTCCTGTCTCAGAAGAATTCTGCAGGCATTCCCACTCCTTGCGGTTTCCTTTCCAAAAGGTTCTCTGCCAGTGAGGCCAATTATGGGATTGGTGATAAAGAACTTCTTGCCATCAAGACTACCTTAGAGAAATGACGCTACTTGTCAGAAGGTGCACGCTTTCCTATCACGGTATTTACTGATCATAATAATCTCACCTACTTGCAGTCTGCATAGTGCCTGAACCCCCTCCAGGCCCGCTGGTCGCTATTCTTTAACAGATTCCATCTGATATTAACCTTCCGGACCGGTACTAAGAATCTTCATGGCGATGCATTATCTAGCTCATTTGATTCCTCAGACGCCTCATTACCCATGGTTGCCAAACCCATCATTAACCCTTCCATGATTCTAGCAATGACTATCTCTTCTCTCAAGACTCCTCCTTCTGGTCGCTCTTTTGTGGAAGAACATCTGCGCATTAAACTTCTGAGATGGGCTCATAACGCCATATTCCCTAGTCATGCTGGGGTTAAGAAGACGGTTGCCCTCTTGTCTTGTCTATATTGGTTGCCCTCCGATGTCCAAAGATACATTCGTACCTGTGAGGTCTGCGTCCGACATAAGATTCCTAGGAGATCTCCTGCTGGTCTTCTCCATCCTCTTCTGATTCCGGACCTTCCATGGCTTAGCATTAGCATGGACTTTATCACAGATCTTCCTGCTAGCCATGGTTTCAATACCATCTGGATGGTGGTAGACCGCTTTTCAAAATGAGCTTACTTCGTTCCCCTCAAAGGACTACCTGCTTCCCAATTAGCACTTCTCTTCATCCGAGAGATTTTCCACCTCCATGGCTGTCCGAAGGACATCATTTCTGATCGCGGAGTCCAGTTTGTCTCCCAATTTTGGTGGTCCTTTTGCAAACAGCTTGGTATCAGTGTAAAATTCTCCTCCGGGTGCCATCCGCAAACCAATGTTCAGACTGAGCGGACTAATCAGGACCTGGAGGCGTTCCTTAGGTGCTATTGTTCGGATCAGCAATCTTCTTGGAGTGAGCTTTTACCCTGGGCGGAGTTTACTCATATTAACCACCAGCATGAATCTACGGGCAACTCCCCCTTCTTTACCATCTACAGTAGACATCCTATTCCCCCCACCTTTTTCCAATCCCTCCGATTCCTCGGTACCTGCCGCACAGAGTACGGTTCGCAATTTTTCACAAATTTGGTCTCAAGTACGTTCCAAGCTACTACAGTCCTCGGATCATTACAAACGCTTTTCTGATCTGCATAAAAGGAACCTTCCAGTTCTTCGGGTAGGAGACAAAGGGCTAGATTTACTAAGCTGCGGGTTTGAAAAAGTGGGGATGTTGCCTATAGAAACCAATCAGATTTTAGCTTTCATTTATTTAGTACCTTCTACAAAATGAAAGCTAGAATCTGATTGGTTGCTATAGGCAACATCCCCACTTTTTCAAACCCGCAGCTTAGTAAATCTAGCCCAAAGTGTGGTTAGCTACCCGCAACTTTAGGCTCAAGATTCCCACCATGAAGTTGGCCCCACGCTATATTGGGCCTTTTTCCATCTCACCTACAGACTTCATCTACCGGCTTCTCTTCGGATATACAACACGTTCCATATCTCCCTGTTAAAAACACTCGTTCTCAACGAGTTCTCCAACAAATCCCCTCCACTTCCTCCAGTTAGGACCAAACGGGGTGAAAAATTTCTGGTGGAACACATTTTAAAATCTCGTATCTCTCGAGGGAGACGCCAATTGCTGATCCATTGGAAGGGTTACGGCCCAGAAGAGAGGTCTTGGGTCTATGAGGAGAATATTCATGCCCCACGTCTTTTGGCAGGATTCTTGTACTACCCACAAGAAAGAGGGGGAGGATTCTGTCAGGCGCCGTCTCCGCACCTCCCATGGGTTCCGGAGACGGACGCCTTCTGTCCGCAGCTCGCAAGGGGACACCCTTCTGCCCACGGCGCGCGCATGCGCGATTCACCGCTTGTTTCCCTAGCAACGAGACGCTTGCCCGGCGAACAGCTTAGTCTGATCCCCGGAAACCTCTCTCCCTCGTTTCCTCCTTCACACTATTTAGACCTAACTCTGGCACCATTAGGGTGCCAGAGTATTGGTTCAAACCTGCTCCAGCTTCCCTGCAGTTCTTGATGTCTTCTATGGTATATATATTCTTGGCTTCTCTGACTACTCCTCCGGATCTCCATTTGTACTTCGCTGCCCATTCTGGTATTGACCCTTGGACCGTTCCTGACTACTCTTTGTCTATTCTCCGTGGTACTGCGCTTCTCTAGTTTCGACTCGGCCTGTCTGACGCTTCATCCATTGCACTGGTGACTATCTGGGAGAACCGCGACCTGCGCACTTCACGCAGCAAAGTCCATACCTCCTTGCGGGGGTCCCTGGTGAACACCGGTGGTGCGTTAGACTCCGCGCCTCCCAGCTTAGTAGCGCCAACACCAATCAGTGGTAATTCTAGTGAAAGACGTGACAGTATGTTAGGAAATTTAGACTGTCTCCAATGGGGCAGGGACTGATGTGCATGAGTTCTCTGTACAGCGCTGCAGAATTTGTGGCGCTATATAAATAAATGGTGATGATGATGATGGGGCAATCCCATACCCGATGAGGAGGTAGTTGTTCAGCATATGTTTTATTAAAGACATCTGCAAAAGACAAATATTTGGAGGGAAGCATGGAGGTAATAGGGTCCATTACGGTATGGATACGCAAGGAGCAGTGGAGTTGGAGATGTCTTTGTAGGTGAGGGTGAGGAATTTGAAAATGATTCTGTAACGGAGGGGGGAGCTAGACAGAGTGCTTGACAGAGAGAGACAGATGTAACCAGCGAAAGAGGAAGATTAGTCTCACTGAAGCATTGAGTATGGACTGAAGAGGAGCGAGCCAGGTGTACATAACCTTGGAGAATGCTGATCCAATCAAACACAAGCGCTTTCAGGATGCTGTATAAAGTGCTTTGGAAGCAAAAAGCTTTTATGTGCCAGGGAAAGGAACACTTGTGGAACACGACTGTTTACTAGCTGAAAACCTGTGGCATTCAAATCCCGCTTGTGCCCTAGCCATGAATTCTCAAAATAAGACTTGTTCAATTTAATGACTTAAAGCACACCTCCATGTTTTACTAAGATCTGTTACTGATCACCCTAACCATTCTTTATCTCCACCCCAGTTGTTATCCTACCTCCAAAAAAAGCTGGCATCTCTAGCCCTGGCTGTAGTTTGTAGTCTCTATTTTATCTTTATAGTTATTGTTATGTATGTTGTTCTCATAACCTTAAGCATAGTGGTTAACTTTTCTTGTCCATTGTGGCTAAACCTTTATTACAATTTAAGCAATCTGTTGTGCTCCCAATAAACAGTTATATATATATACAAAATGAAAGACTAAATTGTTTTGCTTCATTTTTTCACTCATGGTTAGATGTGCTAAATAGACCCTCTAGTAGAGTGTATATAGTAACTTCCTCTCCTGCCATTTTCAGATGTAGTAATTACTTTGTCTATGATGGTCTCTCTCCCCCTTGTCACTAATTTCATGTTATCAGATTTGACCTGAGCGGCACAAATTACTTTCTTGACTGTATTATGTTGACAAGATGACATAGTGGAGGGACCAGCCATACGACTCATACTGACCGCCCTCTTGAAGATAGCAGGAGTTGCAGGGTACGTTAGTGCTATGTATATTAATTATACTACATGGTTTACCGTATATAGCAGATGCTTACAGACAGCGGTTACATTTGCAAAATAAACCATAGTGTCTACCCCCAATCTCTAACAGTGTAGTGTGTATTAATATTAATTAGAGATGAGCGCACTCGGATTTATGAAATCCGAGCCCACCCGAACATTGCCGATCCGAGTCGGATCCGAGACAGATCCGGGTATTGGCGCCAAATTCAAATCTGAAACTGAGGCTCTGACTCATAATCCCATTGTCGGATCTCGCGATACTCGGATCCTATAAATTCCCCGCTAGTCGCCGCCATCTTCACTCGGGCATTGATCAGGGTAGAGGGAGGGTGTGTTAGGTGGTCCTCTGTCCTGCTATATCTCGTGCTGTTCAGTGCTGTGCTGTGTTGTGCTGTGCTCAGTCCAGTGGTGCTGTGTCCTGTGCTCTGTCCTTCTGAGGTCAGTGGTGCTGCTGGGTCCTGTGCTGTGTCCTGTTCAGTCCAGTGGTGCTGTGTCCTGTGCTCTGTGCTTCTAAGGGCATAGTTATTTCCCCAATATTCCCCTGTGTTTAAAAAAATAAAAAAAAGTTATTTAAAAAAATACCAAAAACCAATTACATTTTTTTTTAATTACCACAAAATTTGCACAACCAATCCTGCAGTATAAGCCCATTGGTACTGCAATATTACCAAGTTCACACATTCAGCAGTAAAAGTCCAGTGGTACTGCAATATTACAAAGTTCACACATTCTGCAGTATCAGTCCAGTGGTGCTGTGTCCTGTGCTCTGTCATGCTGAGTTCCGTAGTGCTGCTGGGTCCTGTGCTGTGTCCTGTTCAGTCCAGTGGTGCTGTGTCCTGTGCTCTGTGCTTCTAAGGGCATAGTTATTTCCCCATTATTCCCAAGTTTTTAAAAAATCAAAAAAAAGTTATAAAAAATATTAAAAAAAAAAAAAAAAGTAATTATAACCAAATTTGCAAAACCAATCCAGCAGTATAAGTCCATTGGTACTGCAATATTACCAAGTTCACACATTCTGCAGTATCTTGTGCTACATATAATGGAGACCAAAAATTTGGAGGATAAAGTAGGGAAAGATCAAGACCCACTTCCTCCTAATGCTGAAGCTGCTGCCACTAGTCATGACATAGACGATGAAATGCCATCAACGTTGTCTTCCAAGCCCGATGCCCAATCTCATAGTACCGGGCATGTAAAATCCAAAAAGCCCAAGTTAAGAAAAAGTAGCAAAAAGAGAAACTTAAAATCATCTGAGGAGAAACGTAAAGTTGCCAATATGCCATTTACGACATGGAGTGGCAAGGAACGGCTTAGGCCCTGGCCCGTGTTCATGACTAGTGGTTCAGCTGCACCCACGGATCTTATCCCTCCTCCTCCTCCCCCCCCTACAAAAAATTGAAGAGAGTTATGCTGTCAGCAACAAAACAGCAAACAACTCTGCCTTCTAAAGAGAAATTATCACAAATCCTCAAGGCGAGTCCAAGGGTGTTGGTGGTTGTCAAGCCTGACCTTCCCATCACTGTACGGGAAGAGGTGGCTCGGGAGGAGCCTATTGATGATGTAGCTGGCGCTGTGGAGGAACTTGATGATGAGGATGGTGATGTGGTTATTGTAAATGAGGCACCAGGGGGGGAAACAGCTGATGTCCATGGGATGAAAAAGCCCATCGTCATGCCTGGTCAGAAGACCAAAAAATGCACCTCTTCGGTCTGGAGTTATTTTTATCCAAATCCAGACAACCAATGTATGGCCATATGTAGCTTATGTAAAGCTCAAATAAGCAGGGGTAAGGATCTTGCCCACCTAGGAACATCCTCCCTTATACGTCACCTGAATAACCTTCATAGTTCAGTGGTTAGTTCAGGAACTGGGGCTAGGACCCTCATCGGTACAGGGACACCTAAATCCCGTGGTCCAGTTGGATACACACCAGCAACACCCTCCTCATCAACTTCCTCCACAATCTCCATCAGATTCAGTCCTGCAGCCCAAGTCAGCAGCCAGACTGAGTCCTCCTCAATACGGGATTCATCCGAGGAATCCTGCAGCGGTACGCCTACTACTGCCACTGCTGCTGTTGCTGCTGTTAGTCGGTCATCTTCCCAGAGGGGAAGTCGTAAGACCGCTAAGTCTTTCACAAAACAATTGACCGTCCAACAGTCGTTTGCCATGACCACAAAATACGATAGTAGTCACCCTATTGCAAAGCGTATAACTGCGGCTGTAACTGCAATGTTGGTTTTAGACGTGCGTCCGGTGTCCGCCATCAGTGGAGTGGGATTTAGAGGGTTGATGGAGGTATTGTGTCCCCGGTACCAAATCCCGTTGAGATTCCACTTCACTAGGCAGGCGATACCAAAAATGTACAGAGAAGTACGATCAAGTGTCCTCAGTGCTCTAAAAAATGCGGTTGTACCCACTGTCCACTTAACCACGGACATGTGGACAAGTGGTTCTGGGCAAACGAAGGACTATATGACTGTGACAGCCCACTGGGTAGATGCATCCCCTTCCGCAGCAACAGCAACAGCTGCATCAGTAGCAGCATCTACAAAATGGCTGCTCGTGCAAAGGCAGGCAACATTGTGTATTACAGGCTTTAATAAGAGGCACAACGCTGACAACATATTAGAGAAACTGAGGGAAATTATCTCCCAGTGGCTTACCCCACTTAGACTCTCATGGGGATTTGTGGTGTCAGACAATGCCAGTATCATTGTGCGGGCATTAAATATGGGCAATTTCCCGCACGTCCCATGTTTTGCCCACACCATTAATTTGGTGGTGCAGCATTACCTCAAGAGTGACAGGGGTGTGCAGGAGATGCTTGCGGTGGCGCGCAAAATTGCTGGACACTTTCGGCATTCAGCCAGTGCCTACCGTAGACTAGAGGCACATCAAAAAAGCATGAACCTGCCCTGCCATCACCTCAAACAAGAGGTTGTGACGCGCTGGAACTCCACCCTCTATATGCTGCAGAGGATGGAGGAGCAGCAAAAGGCCATTCAGGCCTACACAGCCACCTACGACATAGGCAAAGGAGTGGGGATGCGCCTCAGTCAAGCGCAGTGGAGACTGATTTCCGTGTTGTGCAAGGTTCTGCAGCCATTTGAACTTGCCACACGAGAAGTCAGTTCCGACACTGCCAGCTTGAGTCAGGTCATTCCCCTGATCAGGCTGTTGCAGAAGGAGCTGGAGAAAGTGAGGGAGGAGCTGGTAAGCCATTGCGATTACACCAAGCATGTAGCTCTTGTGGATGTAGCCCTTCGTACGCTTTTCCAGGATCCGAGGGTGGTCACTCTTTTAAAGTCAGAGGAATACATTCTGGCCACCGTGCTCGATCCTCGGTTTAAAGCGTATGTTGTGTCTCTGTTTCCGGTGGACACAAGTCTACAGCGGTGCAAAGACCTGCTGGTCAGAAGATTGTCCTCTGAAGAGGACCGTGACATGCCAACAGCTCCACCCTCATTTTCTTCCACATCTATGGCTGCGAGGAAAAAGCTCAGTTTTCCCAAAAGAGGCGCTGGCGGGGATGCTGATAACATCTGGTATGGACTGAAGGACCTGCCAACCATTGCAGACATGTCTACTCTCGCTGCATTGGATGCTGTCACAATAGAAAAAATTGTGGATGATTACTTTGCTGACACCATCCAAGTAGACATGTCAGACAGTCCATATTGTTACTGGCAGGAAAAAAAGGCAGTTTGGAAGCCCCTGTACAAACTGGCTCTATTTTACCTGAGTTGTCCCCCCTCCAGTGTGTACTCGGAAAGAGTTTTTAGTGCAGCGGGGAACCTGGTCAGTGAGCGGCGAAGGAGGTTGCTTCCTCATAACGTTGAAAAAAGGATGTTTATAAAAATGAATAATCAATTCCTCAATGAAGTACAGCACTGCCCTCCAGATACTACAGAGGGACCTGTGGTTGTGGAGTCCAGCGGGGACGAATTGATAATGTGTGATGAGGAGGAAGTACACACTGTAGGGGGAGAGGAATCAGAGGTTGAGGATGAGGACTACATCTTGCCTCAGTAGAGCCTGTTTAGTCTGTACAGGGAGAGATGAATAGCTTTTTTGGTGTGGGGGCCCAAACAAACCAATCATTTCAGCCAAAGTTGTTTGGTAGGCCCTGTCGCTGAAATGATTGGTTTGTTAAAGTGTGCATGTCCTATTTCAACAACATAAGGGTGGGTGTGAGGGCCCAAGGACAATTCCATCTTGGAACTTTTTTTTTTGCATTATGTGACCAATCAACAGTCGTTTGCCATGTTCAAAAAGTAAAACCAAATTTAAACAAATTCAAGAAATTAAACCAAAAGTAAAATGCCCTGTCATAATTTAAAACAAGAGGTATTGACGTGCTCTGACTAAAACTACTGTATTGTTGTTTATATTTTATAAACGCTACACTTGAAAGCTTGAGTCTTTTCTTATTATATATATTGTGGTGACCCACTCCTCTACGCAGTCCAGATGCATTTATTGCTGCGAATCATACAAGTTCAGGGTTTTTAATATATATTGTGGTGACCCACTCCTCTACGCAGTCCAGGTAAATTTATTGGTGCGAATCATAAAAGTTCAGGGTTTTTAATATATATTGTGGTGACCCACTCCTCTACGCAGTCCAGGTACATTTATTGGTGCGAAGCATACAAGTTCAGGGTTTTTTATATATATTGTGGTGACCCACTCCTCTACGCAGTCCAGGTACATTTATTGGTGCGAATCATACAAGTTGATGGTTTTCTTATTATATATATTGTGGTGACCCACTCCTCTACGCAGTCCAGGTACATTTATTGCTGCGAATCATACAAGTTGATGGTTTTCTTATTATATATATTGTGGTGACCCACTCCTCTACGCAGTCCAGATACATTTATTGCTGCGAATCATACAAGTTCAGGGTTTTTAATATATATTGTGGTGACCCACTCCTCTACGCAGTCCAGGTACATTTATTGGTGCGAATCATAAAAGTTCAGGGTTTTTAATATATATTGTGGTGACCCACTCCTCTACGCAGTCCAGGTACATTTATTGGTGCGAATCATACAAGTTCAGGGTTTTTTATATATATTGTGGTGACCCACTCCTCTACGCAGTCCAGGTACATTTATTGGTGCGAATCATACAAGTTGATGGTTTTCTTATTATATATATTGTGGTGACCCACTCCTCTACGCAGTCCAGGTACATTTATTGCTGCGAATCATACAAGTTGATGGTTTTCTTATTATATATATTGTGGTGACCCACTCCTCTACGCAGTCCAGATATATTTATTGCTGCGAATCATACAAGTTCAGGGTTTTTAATATATATTGTGGTGACCCACTCCTCTACGCAGTCCAGGTACATTTATTGGTGCGAATCATACAAGTTGATGGTTTTCCTATTATATATATTGTGGTGACCCACTCCTCTACGCAGTCCAGATACATTTAATGGTGCGAATCATACAAGTTCAGGGTTTTTAATATATATTGTGGTGACCCACTCCTCTAAGCAGTCCAGGTACATTTATTGGTGCGAATCATACAAGTTCAGGGTTTTTAATATATATTGTGGTGACCCACTCCTCTACGCAGTCCAGGTATTTTATTCGGTGCGATTTATACCAGTTGATGGTTTTCTTATTATATTGTGGGGACCACTCCACTACGCAGTCCAGAAAGATACCTCGTTGCAACGTTTTGGACTAATAACTATATTTTGAGGTGTTCAGAATACACTGTAAATTAGTGGAAATGCTTGTTATTGAATGTTATTGAGGTTATTAATAGCGTAGGAGTGAAAATAAGCCCAAAAACTTCATTTTTAAACTTTTTATTTTTTTCAAAAAAAATCCGAATCCAAAACCTTAAATCCGAACCGAGACCTTTTGTCAAGTGTTTTGCGAGACAAATCCGAACCCCAAAAATAATGAAAATCTGGATCCAAAACACAAAACACGAGACCTCAAAAGTCGTCGGTGCACATCCCTAATATTAATGAATAAAAGGAACCCCATTATTTTTAACCAGGATGATCATGAGTTTTCATGGACAGGAAACTTCTATGTTTGCAGGTTCTTAAACATGTCATTCGGTAAACTACAGAAAAGTAAAGACCACAAAATTTTCATTATGGCTGTGGATGGCAAACCTTTTTTATGCAATATCTGTCTGCATCCCCTTGGATGGAATGTAATGAAATAGAGGATATTGCATTACCCATTGAGTGCTAACAAAACAATATTTTCTTCTTTTCTTCAATGAGCATTCCTGTTACAAACCAACATGGCTGCTACCAAAGTAATTTGCATTTCTGCAAAGCATGGGAGACCTTCTCTCTGTGGATAACTACTGCTACCCGTCATTAACTACAATGCATGTATTGACTTTAACACCCTTTACATTTGAACCTTCCATTCATACATTTTTAGAATGTAAATTTACCCCATAACACAGTGGTTTCCAAAGTGTGCACCGCGGCTCCCAGAAGTGCCGTGGCGCTGTCACAGGGGTGATGTCATCACGCCCGACATATTCAGTGAGAAACTATAGGAGAGGATGCTGGGTCCTGGGTGCCGGCGGATAGGTAAGAAGATAGAAGAGAAGAAAGAAGAACGAAGGCCAAGTATGGTAAGTATAGAAACGGAGGGGAATGGTGATAGGAACCAGCAATGGAGGGGCAAAAGGAGGAGGAGGCAGAGTGAGGATGAAGAGGGGCAGTGTAAGGATAAAGAGGGGCAGATTGAGGATAAAGAGGGACAGAGTGAGGATGAAGGAGGGCACAGAGTGTGTGGATGAAAAGGCACAGAGTGTGTGGATGAAGGGGCACAGAGTGTGTAGATGAAGGAGGGCACACAGTGAAGATGAAGTGGCACAGAGTGTGTGGATGAATGAGGGAACAGAGTGTGTGGATGAAGGAGGGAACAGAATGTGTGGATGAAGGGGCACAAAGTGTGTGGATGAAGGGGCACAGAGTGTGTGGATGAAGGAGGGAACAGAGTGTGTGGATGAAGGAGGGAACAGAGTATGTGGATGAAGGGGCACAGAGTGTGTGGATAAAGGAGGGCACAGAGTGTGTGGCTGAAGGAGGGCACAGAGTGTGTGGATGAAGGGGCAGAGAGTGTGTGGATGAAGGGGCACAGAGTGTGTGGATGAAGGGGCAGAATGTGTGGATGAAGGGGAGCAGAGTGTGTGGATGAAGGGGAACAGAGTGTGTGGATGAAGGGGAACAGAGTGTGTGGATGAAGGGGAACAGTGTGATCGTGAAAGGGCACACTGTAATGATTTTTGTACATTTTGTTGTTTCATTTTGTTTGATCTTATTCCTCTTAGTATTAGCTGTAAATTATTCTTTGACAGAAATATAATTGAAAAAAATATAAAAAAATATTCTTTTCCCTTGGATTTGTGTGTATTATTTTTGCAAGCAACTTACTAAGTATTTCTGTCCTGATCTAAATAGTTATTACGCTATTTTTACCCAACTACTTATAAAATGGGACTGCACGGTAATTATTTTGGAGGGGTGCCATGAAAAAATTATGAAGACTCTAAGGGTGTCGCAAACTGAAAAATTTTGGGAACCACTCCAACAGTTATTTTTCCACAATACATATTTTTTTGCTTTTGGTCCTTACCTGCCAAGTAAGGAAATATAAAGGTTCTGTTACCATGGAGAACTATACAATGCCTATGTATACTATTCAGTCAGCATGAAAAATAAACAGTACTCACATATGACCATTTTTTAAAAACCCTCAAAGCTTCCAGAAAGCATTTGTTAATTTTGCCCTCCCCCAACCAGGGGCAAACGCAGGATTTGTAGGGGGGGTATCCACGCCAAGCCGCCAGTGGGCGTGACCAGCATGCATGGTGGCGTGGCTATAATGTTAGACAGTGCTTGGCTGCTCTCCAACTCTTCCTATCCCCATAATACACATGGGCAATGCTGCGTGCACTGTGTTAGATGCATGCAGCTCTCTATTTTCAAGCGGGGGCAGGGTCCAGCCATCTCAATTATACAGTGCCCCAGGCTTGGATGGGGGTTTCCAGGCACCAGGAAACCCCCCTTTGGTTTGCCTATGCCAACCTTTATTGTATTGCTTTTAAATCACTGCAATCTGAAAGCATTAAGTAAATTTGCCTCCCACCATTGTTGGGACACACAGGACCCACTGTGGAATTCACTATGGTAGTCATAAGATGACTACAGCAAAGCCAAAGCACAATTAGGGATGATCAGTGTCCATTATTAAGTATATCTCAACTAGTGATGGCACTAAAAACATAGGGTATGCAATGTAACTTTGTGAATACTGATTCACAATGTTGGAAAATTTAAATTGCTGACATGTAAATTAGCTAACACACTGCAATGTGTCCTGTTTTTAAGACTCTCCTCTGGGATTATTTAATGCATGAAAAGCACCTTAAACATGAATAAACATTACAGGGAAAACACATTTTCCATTTGAATTCAGTAGATATATTGCAATGCCCGTTGCTAGAACATTTCTCTACCTGATTCTCAATTACCTTCAGTAGCTACGCACGAACATTCACAGAAGCCTACTCCCCTATGTACCATGTGTCAGCAGTCACATGACTTGGTGATGTCAGAAGGTCCTTCCGATGACGGGGATCTAGGTTTACCATAAGGAAGTGGGTTGCGACTAAATCCCCTTCGGCTTAGGTACCTGGTACCTACATTGCATGGGAAATAGCCAGGCTCGGACTGGCCTGCAGGGCAGCAGGACTATCCACCGGTAGGCCCTGCCACATTATAGCCACGCCCCCCTCCATTGTTAGGGAGGAGCTAAGAAAACAGCTGACTCCCGACTTGCATACAATTCATCTTTTGGACATACGCGAGAACAGGAAGGGACAGATGCGTTCCACAGTGGAACGCAGGCACCTTGCTCTCCAACAGTAACAAGCACGGACAACGAGAAACATCCTCTGATTTCAGCACACTGGGTACCCGGCCACCATCTCTATATACATCGAAACTGCAAGTAAACAGAGTTAAATTTGAAAGCATCGCAGCAATAACCATGTGATATATGTGGACAGTGATCTGAATATTTATATTGCACTAGCAGAGACTTAAAGAAATACCAATTCCCATCTACTGGACTTGTATGCTATGAACATTATTTTATTGAGATATCAGTGACTGTGTTATATCTGGATCAATGCAGCATTTATACCCACTGCCATTTGCCTCCCAGTAGCTAGACTAGTCCAGGTCTATATACCTAGGTTTGTCTGATTTTCTATGTATGTTCAATTGATGACATACCATATGTATGTATATAGAAATCAATGCCTCATAATATAAATACTGTGGTTTAATTGGAGTATTTTATTTGTCTATATTAATGTATTTTTTATGTATTTTAACCAGGATTCAATAAATTGTGATAAAACTAACATTAAATGTTATCCCACTAATTGAACCGAGCCTCTTGCTCACAGCCTAATACAAGATATAGAAAAATACGAATTGTATTCAAGATAAAAGAATACAAATTTTATTATTAGCATTACACTTGGAATAATACATAAGTCAATGAGCGCTTAACTTTCAGTATATTATTAGTTCGTAGAGAGGGATAACCTGTGTTAATGCTGCTCTTGCAACAGTAGGGGTAGAGCCAGGGCCATCTTTTCCATTGGGCACGATGGGCAGCTGCCCGAGGGCCCCACAGGCAAGGGGGCCCCATAGGCACGGTTCTTAATGAGAATAAATAATACTGCAAAAGAAAAAATCCTGCAAAGAAAACCTACAAGGGTCACTGAGCAAGTACATCTATCTATCTCTATATATCTATATCTGTATCTGTATACATCTATATATCTATATCTATATCTAGGGGCCCCGGTGCACTGCTTTGCCTGGGGGCCCATAATGTTGTTAAGATGGCCCTGGGTAGAGCGCAACACCTCCCCCCCCCCCCATTTTTGCCAAACACTACCGTTAAACACACTACCACACAGGTGCAGAGAGTCACGTCTGGGCTCTCTGAACCTGCGCGGTAGTGTGTTTTTCACTTTGAGCAGTGCAGATGAGAGTAGGAGTTCCGGATATCCAACCGCCCAGAGGAGCATGAGCAGGTTAGTAACTAAGTGCGCAGTCAGCCTGTCATTTTAAAAGAGAAAAAGAGAAGGATGAGCACACTACATTCTTTATATACTACACTATGGTGCTAGCTGTCCTTCGTGGGCTGACCACTCTCCCTTTAGTGTCTGGTCTCGCCTCTATGATGGCTGGCCACACCCCCTCTGGTGGGCTCCTAGCGTTGCAGTCCCCCGGTGGGCCCTTCATGCCCCAGTCCGACACTGGAAATAGCACACTCAGTGTGAGCCAGCTAAATCACCTTCACCGAAGGTACCTTTTGGCCCCCTGCTGGCCGGGTCATGAATTCGAAGGGGATTTAGCCTGCTCTGTGTGAGCCAGCTAAATCCCCTTCAGTGTAGGTACCTGGTACCTACACTGCATGGGAAATAGCAAACTCAGCGTGAGCCAGCTTAATCCCCTTCACCGAAGGTACCTTTTTGGTCCCCTGCTGGCCAGGTCATGAATTGGAAGGGGATTTAGCCAGCTCACAATGATGTGTCTAAAACCCCTTCAGTGTAGGTACCTGGTACAATGACTGTATGGGAAATAGGATTTAGCCAGCTCTTAGCCACACTTGTACTAGCTTATATTACTGAGGTTGTTTTTGGTTGTTATCAGTACTAACATAAAAATGGATAGTATAATATGTGCATTTTGTCTTGAATTTGTTACCAAATCACCTGAAATAATTATATTTATGTAGCCATTTATTTTTTATTAATAAAATGTACATATTGGGACAACATTTTAAGTTAATTTCTCTTGTGGTTACTTATTACTGATTTATATGGATGTGTATGCACATTAGCATACATTAGACATATATAAAGAGCCCCCCTCTCCCTCTCTATTCACATAACTTGTTTTCACTAGCTGACAATTATAGTTGCCAGCTCATTTGTTTGGTGTTACTTCGTATTCTCTGTCTGGTGTATATAGATTTGCTTACAGGAGTTGACTATTATACTTGTATGCTTTGTAGTGGATGCTTTAGGTTATGTTTTAATCATACTTGCCCACTCTCCCGGATTGTCCGGGAGACTCCCTAATTCTGCATAGATCTCCCGGGTTGGTTTTCCCGCATCCTGCCACTTCCTAGTGAAGTGGGCAGGATGGGGTGCTCTATGACGTGAGTCACAGCAAACCGCGTAATGTAGGCTTTGCCACCTGGGTCATATTGACACTGCTGCATAAATGTATCGTTGGGGGCAGTATCAAAATGACAGGATTCCCTGCCTCCCCTCCATCCTCACACTTAACCATCCCTCCAAGATATGTTCAGATTTTAGTGTTACCATTTTAAGTTAAAAAGTACTTGGATATACCCAGGGTGTATATTTTGCTCAAGGGGCACATTATTAACTACGATGTGTCTGGTGACTCCCCCAGTCATTGGCTCCTGGCCATGTACTAGGATACCACATCTCTATCCTTAATCCTACTGGAACCATACTGAAGAAGGGCACTGGGAGTAGGTATAGCAATTATCATAACAAGAGCGCAGAATGCTGAACAATGTAACTAAGGCAGACAAGAGGAGGAATGATTCTGAGGATGCCCTATCACAGTAAAATCTTATATATAAAAATCATTGATCTGCTTGTCTGCCCAGTTATGCATTCAGACACCCCTGCACCAATTGGGATAAACCAAACGCGAGATGGTCCAGGTTTTATGGAGGTTACGGTCCCAGTAGAACCTCCCGTTGCTGTACGTTGGGAAGAACTTTGACCTGTCGAACCTGTTGCGGACCTTCCACTAGATGGATTTCAATGACATTTAATATAAAACAAAAACCGAGACTGGTCAGCCACCTAATGGGTGTGTTGGAAGACCCGCTAAGCTTCTAATTATTTTGAAATGGTTGACAGTTACATCCAACTCATTAATAACTTGAAGATTTAAACCTAGGCAACGCCGGGTACTTCAGCAAGTAATTAATAAAACAGGATCTTTATTCTTAAGATTATTTGCATAATTGTTTTTCTTTCAATGCCACAGATTTTGTCTCTCAGCACTTATTGTGGAGGGCACAGCGTGCAATGAAAATTAGAGTGCACCACATTTGTGCACAGCAAATTTAGAATCAGACACACCTAACTTAAAATTACCTGGAGTGAATAAAGATGTAGTCAGTGGCACACTGTCCAATTAAACACCTGTGGGATTACGATGGATCAGTTGCAAATTGCATTACAAGTAACTTCTTGCTGATATAGGTGGAAAATTAAGTTTATTATGCGGGGATCCTTCTTATAATCAGATGTGGTGTAATAGACTTTGTGCTAGATGCATCTTTTTCCAAAAATTGGACATATTTTAATCATAAACAAGTGTGAATATGTAATAATTGTCAGTCTAAAAGTAATGTAGGCATTCAATAAAAAGTTCTAATATGTGGCTGATGGTTCTCATAATATATTGGTAAATTATGTCATTACTTTTTTTCCAAAAGATAAGAGAATAGATAGAAGTATATTATTTGTTTTACAATCCTTGGTTCAGCAGGTATACTTTATGCATTTATCTAATATTTGGCATGCTTGTAGGACACAAGAGGAAAGTGTGAAGATATCTTCCACACGGGTCACATATAGACATGTAACAAATATCTAACATACAGGGGGAGGAGAGGTTGGGTTAAAACTTTTCTTCCAGGTCTGGTGGCTTGTAAACAAAAGAAAATGTGCTACATAAAAAGCAGTGTGTATGTCCAAGTTGTGGGTAGTGGTCCTACGTGTGTAACTTACTGTACATTGTGAATTATTGTGCACCATTTTCACAGAGAGGCTTATGGCATGGTATCAGCACTAAATATGTTATTGAAATAATTAGATCACACACAGTGCAAGACAATGGGGTATATTTACTAAACTGCAGGTTTGAAAAGTGGAGGTGTTACCTATAGCAAACAATGATTTTGTAGCTGTCATTTTGTAGAATGCACTAAATAAATGATAACTAGAATCAGATTGGTTGCTATAGACATCATCTCCACTCTTACAAAGCCGCAGTTTAATAAATATACCCCCATGAGTGTGCTGGTCCGGTCAGCTGCCTGGATCAGTCACCCCCTCCTGGGTCCCCCATTGCTGGGGGGAGAACCTTGGTCGGCATAGCAATTACAGGTAAAGTACAGACTTGATATACTAAACATTAAGATGTTTTTGAGAAAGTTTAGCAAGCAAAGAAAATAAAGATGTAGTCATTTTAATGGTAAAATAAATAACTAGTTTATTACAAATATACAAAAAAGCTGCTTTCAGTAGGTTTTGTTTCCATCACATTATGTATTTCTTACGAAGTATTCAAATATACAGTATATTACAACGTTCAGCTGTCTGCAATATGTAACAGCACACACAAATGTCTGATAACGTCCATTTACAATATCAGGTAATATATTCCACTTGCTGGTACTCATCATAACAAGCTACAACATAACTATCACTCTTCGCAGTAATTTCATCAAGCATTGTCAGGTGGATAATAACATGAAGTTCGAGAGTAGAAATAAAATAATAAACTGTCTCTATTAGGTTTGTTGCTTTCTCCTTCGTTAATATCGCTTGATGAACGGACACTTTAAAAAAGAAAACCCATAACAGTCCGCTCCAGAACATGTCCTTTTACCCTCTGGAGCGCAGCTCTGGGAGAAGTAAGTCACAAGCACTATTTGAACTGTTCGTTAAACCGGTGAGTTTTCAGCATGATTCTGCAGTTAGAGACAATACTTGACAGACAGAGATTCTGTTGAAGATTTCCAGGGGCAGCATTCAAGAAGGGTCGTAGTCCTGAGAGCGGAGGTAACCTGGAAGAAGCAAATAAAAAAAGCGTCAGCGTGAGCAGAGGGTTGGTATGTAGAGACTGTGATAATAGATGTAACAAGTGGAAATGGATATGACGGCACTAAATACTTTTGTAGTGAAAATATAACTAAAATGGAAGACAGGATGATTTCAGTAGGACGACAGTAATTAATGATGGAGAGTAGAGAGGTTATTCCTGCAGCAACTATTTGATTGGATTGTAGGGGATCAAGATATCATTACAGCAACATGGAGGTTGCAGCAGTCTGGGGAGTATATAACAAAAATTGCTTTGTAGTACCAGGAAAAATGTTTTATTTTTGCAATAGTAATCAGGGAAATAAAACATAGAAGAAATGATAGGATTTTTATACATATTCCACTGGGAAACATTGGGATATAGTGTAGGGACCAGTCATACGGACACTATTTAAGCACCTCCCTCCAGACATGCATTGGTAGCTGTTCAAAAGGACGCACCCTCCACCAGTCCAGTGCCTAGTGGGGGCTTACATATACCCAGTATCGCCCACCTGACCCAGGCCCCTTAAGGAAACATGAAGCCTGCCCCAACTAAGAGGTATCCATTCCTGTGTTCCACATCAACTTGCTAAACCTATCTTCCAGCACTGTGGTGGAAAGGTTAACACTCACAGTCTTGCCATCCTACAGAGCACTGTGAAGCAGTGACTGCCATTCCAGAAATCACTGCCTGGGAACCTCTGTAGCGATTATGCCATGTCCTGCAGAGGAATCCAGCACTATGAGTGGGGGCATTAGCGTAAACACCACGTCGTTACCTCCGTTCTTCCGCTCAGAGCATTAAACAATCATCCGCGCTGTGACACTGAAGTCGCTGACTTTGGAGACCACCCTAATAATAAAAAAATATGCCCTGCCACGCTGGGCAATTAATGCAAACTGAGGGCCTAACAGGAGCAGGAGCACGGTCGGTGAACTTCCAGAATGTCTTATATTGCCCTTTCGCCTGGTCCCTACAATGAATGCTTGAAAAATAGCAAAATTTAAAAGTTATGGATAAGTGAGAAAGCAGAAGTATGACACCTAAAAAAAGTGCTTAGAAAACTGGATGTATTGTTATTTATGTGAGATAATTGATAAGTCTTTTATGTACGGTGTTGTGAGAAAATCAATTATACTCATGGCCTGTAATGATAATATCATCTGAGCAAAATGTGACTAAATACAGTATTTTTTTAAAAAAAACACAACATCTATGGCAATAACGGTCTCTGTATTATTATCACATTTGCTGGTAAGGCTGTACTCCTCTTTCAAATAAAAGATGCCTTTTCTCATTTTGAAGTAAGAGAGGTGTCAGGATTGAGGCAGCGGGGCCTGTGAGGGAAAAGCTGGTGAGCGACAGTGAGACACGATTGTGGGCACGGGGCCTGTGAGGGAAAAGATAATGAGCACCATGGGGAATATCAGAGAAAAGATGGTGAGTGTTGTCATGTGTAATGTCCTGCAGCGTCACACATGCACCCATCTCTGCACTGCACCGTCGCACATGAACCCATCTCTGCCCTGCAGCGTCACACATGAACCCATCTCTGCCCTGCAGCGTCACACATGTACCCATCTGTGCCCTGCAGCGTCACACATGTACCCATCTGTGCCCTGCAGCGTCACACATGTACCCATCTCTGCCCTGCAGCGTCACACGTCACCTCTCTGCCCTGCAGCATCACACATGCCTCCCCCCCGTGCCAGCGCAGCTTCCATCACACATGCCCCCCCTGTGCCAGCGCTATAACCATCACACATCCCCCCCGTGCCAGCGCAGCTTCCATCACACATCCCCCCCGTGCCAGCGCAGCTTCCATCACACATGCCCCCCTGTGCCAGCGCTACAACCATCACACATGCCCCCCTGTGCCAGCGCTACAACCATCACACATGTCCTCCTGTGCCAGCGCTACAACCATCACACATGTCCTCCTGTGCCAGCGCTACAACCATCACACATGCCCTCCTGTGCCAGCGCTACAACCATCACACATGCCCTCCTGTGCCAGCGCTACAACCATCACACATGCCCCCCTGTGCCAGCGCTACAACCTTCACACATGCTCCCCTGTGCCAGCGCTACAACCATCACACATGCCCCCCTGTGCCAGCGCTACAACCATCACACATGCCCCCTGTGCCAGCGCTACAACCATCACACATGTCCTCCTGTGCCAGCGCTACAACCATCACACATGTCCTCCTGTGCCAGCGCTACAACCATCACACATGCCCCCCTGTGCCAGCGCTACAACCATCACACATGCCCCCCTGTGCCAGCGCTACAACCATCACACATGTCCTCCTGTGCCAGAGCTACAACCATCACACATGTCCTCATGTGCCAGCGCTACAACCATCACACATGCCCCCTGTGCCAGCGCTACAACCATCACACATGCCCCCTGTGCCAGCGCTACAACCATCACACATGCCCCCCTGTGCCAGCGCTACAACCATCACACATGCCCCCCTGTGCCAGCGCTACAACCATCACACATGCCCCCTGTGCCAGCGCTACAACCATCACACATGCCCCCCTGTGCCAGCGCTACAACCATCACACACTCACACACTTGCTCCCCTTCTACTTACCTTTTTCTACACGAATGCAGCCAGGAACTGAAAGAAATGATGGAGCTCCTGCACCGAGTACCATAGACTTTCAGCAGCCGCCTAATACTATGTACCATGTGACCGCTGCGGTCACATGACCCTGTGACGTCATATTGACGTGCCAGGGTACCTACACTGAAGGGGATTTAGCCGCTACCTAAGGAAGTGACCGGTAAAGTGAGACTTATCAAGGAAGGAGGGATAAAAGGTGACAACATGTATATGGATGGAGGTGTGACCTTCAGTCTGAAATAACTTCTATTATGTCTAATATTTGGCAAATATTTATAAGCCCGTTTTATAATCATTAATAGTGCTAACCGTCGCTTCCGTAATGATTTATTTTCAATAGTAAAATATTAATAGTAGAATGAATATTTTATGTAAATGTTTTATAGATGCTTAATGGTTAACATTGAGGTGTTACAGTACTTTTTGTAGAACTTATGTTTTAACCACAATTTGGAATTTGGTTAAGCTGCAGTACAGATATAGATTTTATTTCATAAGGCAACAGCTTTTTATATTATTGATATCCACCTTTAGTGTGAACATATTTCCATGTTCTGTCCTGATCTAAAGATCTGTCCATAGAAAAGTTCTTGTTTTTCAGAAATGACAAGTTCATATTTCTTGCATGGGAGTATTTAAAGTATTAAAAAAATATATATTACAACCAAGGTAAAAATATCTTTGCGAATTGTCATATATAAATGCCCGCCCAGACCGTACAATGTGTTATGTGCATACATATATGCTTTGCAACAAATTATCTCTGGAAATTATTTTAAAATGTTGGCAACTCTGTTTGAACATCAGCAGCAATGTTAATCTATTATAATGTTGGGGTTTAATCAATGCTTTGTATTTTATAAACTACTGTTGTAATTGTGTTTCGGTAGGTAATGTATGCAATTGTGCTCTGTTTTTCAGAGGTGCATGATATGCATACAGGAAAAGGAGTTTGAATCTCTTTGTTATAGAGGATTAAAATGACACCAACTTTCTGGATATGGAGAGCATCTACGGGGAGATGTTGGTGTCAAGGACGAAGGTCAGTGTAAATATGTATATGCATTATACTTAATTTGTTGGTCCTTTGTCTAGAAGACTAGTGATGGTTACTGTCTTTCTGGGCTTGCATTAAATATTCATGAAGAGTTATATGTTGAATGTTGTAAGACAAGCTCACTTCATCAGGGAAACACAAAGCATATTGTCTATCAGGCTTTCGAGAATGCATTGATTCTCTTGCTATTACTCTGCATGTAATTTTAAAAGGGTTTCCTAAATCATCTTATCTGGTAGTCCTAGTGGGTCACATGACAATGCATCTTTGCTGATGCAGCTAAATGGCACATCTTAAGTCAAAGGCAAAGAGGATGGAGGACAGCAAAACAGCTACACATTAGAGTGAAACTCCAGGAGAACAGTACCTATTAATGTTGGTACTCATCATCTTCTCCTTTACATTTCAACAGAGGACAGATTCCATTCTAAATATTACAGGCTGTCATTCTTTTACGTCAAGGCCTGCTATGGGTAGAGCCGTTTCCTAGTCCCAATCCCTTTGGCGGGGGACAACATGTTCCGTTACCTTAATTTATTTTTATTGTACCAATTTTGGGCATCCCACTTTTAAATACATTTCTAACAGAGCTACCAAGGATTTATCCTGCCCAACAAAGGTACGCACAAGTGAGAGTGTAGAGGTAAGTCCTTCTTCCCAGCACAGTTAAAGGTGGTGTTAAAGATGCTGTCAGCTTCCACTGGAGCCCAATAAGTAAGAACACTTCAGATTCCTTTGGTAAGCTGGGTCAGGAGGGGGAACTTCGACTAAAGCAGACCTGCAGTAGGTACAGGTGCAGCACAAGGGGACTATCTTCAAGGACTGTGGCTACTGATGTGCTGGGACCCCTGTAGACCCCAGGGAGCATATAATGTACCTCCTCCCTAACCAATTTAAGCTGCTCTCTGAATGTCAGTCTAAACTAGCAGCTCTGCTCTCCTCCGTCTCCCTTGGTGGTACTCATTTTACTGATACTGAATTGCCTGACAGTGTTCAGCGCGACATAAAAAGGCAGAAGGCTAACACACCGACATGGGCACAGAGTGTGCCCATGTCGAGTGTGAATAATACTGACTTACCATCACACAGACATAGCCCATTTCCGACCACTGTACAATAAATTGCGACTAGTGCAAAGGCCGACATTTGAATGGACGTCACTTCAAAATGCGACAGGGACATTGTCATTTTAAAGCGGTGATGCACGGACGTAGGTGAAGGGATGTCCTTCTACCTCTTTCGCTGAAATTTCCACCAACTACCCTGTGCATTTCTTAGAGATGCCACAAGTCGAGTCTGTTTGTGCAATATGTCTGGCTAAATCGGCATAGTAACTTGTAAAAGTTTCCTCTTCCTTAGAGAAGCTTCAATATTGGTATTGATTACTATTAATCACCTAAGATTACTTTGGGAACATATCTATGTGAATTATTATTATTTACAGTACTACACTTTGTTTTTTTTTTTCATTTTATTTTATCTATTCTATATCACGTGGGAGGAATATTTAATAAAAATGGATGTCCCTTTTTGTTCGACTTTTTGATCAATTAGAAATGAGACTACGCAAACCTTGGGATGGTTGTACATTTTGGATATTGTAGATTTGAAGTATTGCTTTTTTTTTTAGTTTCAATACCTATCACAGAGTTTGATTTTAGTTCACATTTATTACACTTTTTTTGTTTATATTCTTTTTGAGTATAAGATTGTTGATCAGCAGCGCCATCTCTGTTTTCGATTGTTATGAATAACGTTTGATTTTCGGCTTTAGGGATCAGAAGTCAGAAAACAGAGGGCAGCTCCTGATTGTCAGCGCTAATACAGTAATATCAGAGTCAGCCCTCAGGATTTCTGGCACCTTATGGCCATTTCTCTTGTATGCCTATACAATTACTTTTGATCCATCTGGAAATGGCTTTTTTTGAAAGGGTACAGCCTTTCCAAGGAATCACAAAGAGCTGCTCTATGCCACTAAATTATTCTGTCCTGTATAAATAAATGGACATTTCTATTGCCAAGTCCAATGAGTGTAGTTTTGTCTCCTTTTCATCATTAGTCTGTGGACAAAAAGATGGATGTACAACCTCCTGAATAAAGTGGAATGTAGATACTACTGTAGGCAGGAATGCTGAATTGGCTCTAAGTACCACATTATCTGCATAGACATTCAGAAAGGGATTCTTGCACTACTGCACTTGTAATTTTCCAACTCTGCGATCAGAAGTAATATTGCCATCCATCTCAAAGAAAGTTCTTGCAGTGGTTCAAAAGGGTCAGAATTCATAGTGTTAAGCTAAATTGAGTCCCACGGAGCCACAAATGCCTTATAGAGGGACAGATCCTCTTCAGTGCTTGGAAGAAGCGAATAATCAAATCTTCTGTAGCTTAAGTTGTATCTATGAACACGCTCAATCCAGACACTTGCAACTTGAGTGTAGATAAAGCAAGTAATTTGCAGAGACCATCCTGAAGCAAGTCAGTGACCTGGCTAATAACTTCTGCAGTTGGATTGAATTTAGAGTCGCATCATGTGATAGACTTCTTCCAAGTTTTGTAATAGATATTAAAATATTTTTTTTTTCCCCTCGCTTGCAATAGTGTGCTGATTCTTTGCTCTGAGACTCCCTTATGTCTAAACAGCTTCCGTTCCATCTCCAGTCCATTTAAAATTGCTGCTCTGGATTGTTTGAAGAATTGGACTTTGGTGCAGACATTCTGGCCGAAAAGGCAGAGGCCATGGTTTTTCCCAAAGCATCTCCAAGGCTACAGGACACCATCGATGATTAGGCCACAATGGATGGAATGCTGTTAGCTCTGCTCTTTCCTTTCTAAGGTTTTTTATTTTTTATTTTTTTACAATGTCAATGATGAGTGGAAATAAAAGGACATGGCCCAGGTGGAATGTCCATGGAACTGTCTGTCGAGAGTAGAACCTGGATACCTTGTCATTTCTCTCTCCTACCACTGGGGGACACTGCCAGACATTGGGGTATAGTAGTGGGATTGGGAGTTTAGGCACTAAAAACTCTTTGATTTTTACTCCCCTCCTCTGCTATGCCCCTCCTCTCCTAGATACCTCAGTTTTTTTTTAGTGCCTTAGGAGTTAGGCCAGTTTAGTATAGACTCCTGCCTATATGTTATTTAGTGATAGTGTTTCACGTTTTTATTTTATTTTTTCTTAAGGCTGCTTTGCGGGGATCGATCCTAAGTCCCAGAGAGGATGAATAGTCCTGGGCTTCCTTCACCCTGATCCCCGCGCAAGGTAAGAAGTGGCTGATGCCCGGGTCTTCCTTCACCAGTCTTGCCGGTAGTTCATCCCCTAGAAACGAGCTGTTAGTTGTGGATAGCGCCATTAGGGCTTTAGGTGCCCACGGAGGTAGACCTCTTCAGCGGGCCACAGAGATAGGTCGCGCGGGGGAGATCCAGGATCCATCTCTCCCCGCCGACGGACTACCCAGCAAGCCCCCTCCTACATACCCCCACTTCCCCTGACAACGAGCAGCGGGGTCCGTTATCGCTCCCTCTATTATAGAGAGCGGCGCTGCAGGAGGAGGGCAGAGACGCACATGCTACCTGGGCACTGTAACAAGCGTGTTGTGGAGAGATTACCGACAGCCATATTATAGATGAGCTGTTCGGTAATTTAGAGAGGAGCAGACATTTTTTTGATGAAGGCGGAGCTGGAGGAGGACCTTCGTTTCCCGCACTTCTCAGGATCCTGCACAGCAGAGTCGCCATCTTTAGCTCACACCGAGCAGCTGCATGTCGCTTCTCTCCTCTCATTTACCTCTTCTGTGACTGGTATCGTTAAATCCTGTGTTTGTTTGTGTGCAAAAACATTTTAAACATTCATGGTTCTACCTAGCGGGAGAGGTTAAAAGTTACTGTGGGGCAAATTTGTACCCGGGTATATAGATCTGGCTACAAATTGTGTATTGCTGTATTCTGACATTAACTGTTTAGACAATAATCATTTATCTGTCTAGTCATAATCAGTTTAGACTGTATTTAACCAGTAATGTCTAACAAGGAGTCCTCTGACAGGGGATCCTCTGAAGGGTCTGCATTGTATTTTACTTGTGCCATGTGTAAAGTAAAACTTTCAAAAGGACAGCATGACAAAGGTGCTCTTTGCGCTGCTTGTGAGACCGGATCTCAGGAGCGTCCCGCCCCAGCTCAAACACCGGTAGCCATGGTAGAGCCGCCTTGGGTTAAATCCTTTGCTGCAACTATGGAGAAGTTTACTACGGTGATGTTACAGGCTGCATAGATATGTCAGAATGTAGTTACAGAGTCTCAGGTATCTCTCACTGCAGGGCAGTGCTCTTCACATGTAGCAGGGGCGAGTGACCAGACAGAATTTGCAGGCACATCCTCACAGAGTTCTCTGACTCATAGTGATGATCGCCCACTTGCAGTCTCCCACAGAGCCAAAAGGGCCTCACTGGATGTAAACCAGGGTCGTAGCCCAGGCTCAGATATCCCATCAGATGAGGATGGAAATATAGTCTCGGATACTCAGGAAGAAGACTCACTGAGTATTATGACCACCTCGGTGGGTAATATTGAAAGCCTGGTGTTAGGTATTAGGCATAGCCTTGGTTTTGCTGACCCTACACCCTCGGCTCCCTCAGGTTTCTCTATTTTCAAAAGGACTAAATCTCAGGTTATGTCTTTCCCACCGTCATCAGAGATGGTACAGATTGTGACAGACGCTTGGTTAAACCCAGGAAAACAGTTTGTTATGCCGGGTAGATTTAAGAGTTTTTACCCTCTTTCAACAAAGGATTGTATAAAATGGGAGGCGTCTCCCAAGGTGGACAGACCCATTATCAGGTTGTCCACTTCTTCTGCCATTCCTACCCAGGAGAGAGTATCTCTTAAAGACCCCACTGACAAAAAGTGTGACAATGCGCTCCGGTCCGCATATGTGGCTTCCGGCAGCTTGTTTAGGCCCACTATGGCAATGGTATGGGCAAATAAGGCGGTGCAGATATGGGCAGAGCAGTTGATCTCGGCCATCCAAAGTAATGCTCCACTACCTGATCTCCTGGTTCTCGCTGAGCACATTCAGGAGACGGCGGATTATATGGGACAGGCATCCATGGATGCAGTAGCAGTCAATGCCAGAATTGGCGGCCTTATTATGGCGTCACGACATTCCCTGTGGTTACGTTCGTGGACGACGGATGCTGAATCTAAGAGGCCCTTTTGATGGAGTCACTATGTTTGGGCCGGAGCTTGAGAAAGTGATTGAGGTAGCCACAGGAGGGAAGAGTAATATTCTTCCTATGGGCTCTCGTAAACCGCGTCAAGCTCGGTTTCGGTCCTTTCGCTCCTTCTCGCAGGGCCGTGGCGGCCCACCAAGGGGTCAGCCGGCGGTTTCCAGAGGAGGCGGCGGCAGAGGTAGGGGCGCTCCCAGACGGGGAACGTCGCGTCCCAGTGAAAAACCTGCTGCATGACTCCTTGGCCCCCACGCGGGTAACCGTGGTGGGGGCACGGCTTCTTCTCTTCAAGCGCCAGTGGTGGTCAGTCACGTCGGACGCTTGGATTCGAGGAGTGTCAAAAGGATATGTTATAGACTTAATCCAGTTTCCACCAATAAGGTTCCTTTCCTCACCGGTGCCCGCTTGTCCCTTCAGAAGTCAGGCCCTGCTGGAGGCAGTGGCGAAGCTTCAGGGTGCTGGAGTGGTGGTTCCGGTGCCGGGGCCAGAAAGGGGTCAGGGGTTCTACTCCAATCTCTTCTTGGTTTCGAAGCCGGACGGAACATTTCGCCCTATACTGAATCTCGGGTCCTTGAACAAGCAAGTGGTAGTCCAGAGATTCAAAATGGAGTCTCTTCGGACAGTCATTGCAGGGATGGAAGAGGGAGAGTTTCTAGCTTCCATCGATATAAAAGATGCGTATTTACACATTCCTATATGGGAACAGCATCATCGGTTCCTGAGGTTTGCGGTGAGTTCCGATCATTTTCAATTCAGAGCCCTTCCGTTTGGTCTGACCTCTGCTCCTCGAGTGTTCACAAAAATCATGGCAGTTATGGCAAGTGCCCTGAGAAGAAGGGGAGTCATGATAATTCCATATCTAGACGACCTACTTTTAAAGGCAAGGTCTGCAGAGATTTTATCTCGCCAGGTTCAGACCACAATGGAGTTCTTGGAGGACCATGGGTGGATTCTGAATGTGCCAAAATCGTCTCTCATCCCAGCTCAGCGCATGCGCTTTCTGGGATTGGTGTTCGACACAATGGTTCAGAGGGTGTTCCTTCCTCAGGAAAAGATAATCGCCCTCCAGCGGAGAACCAGAGTATTATTGGATCGTCCTCGAGTGTCCATGCTCTCTTGCATGAAACTTCTAGGAACTATGGTGTCGGTGTACGAGGCAGTTCCGTTTGCCCAATTTCATTCCCGGTCTCTTCAGTTGGAAATTCTCCGGAAATGGTCGGGGTCACAGGAACGGTTGGACAGACAGTTCATTCGACTGTCTCCTTTAACTCGACTGTCATTAACGTGGTGGCTCTCCACGAGCAACCTAAGCAAAGGTCAGACCCTCAAATCGGGCCCCTGGACCTTAGTGACCACGGACGCAAGTCTTTCGGGTTAGGGAGGAGTCACGGGACCGTTAAGGTTTCAGGGACTCTGGTCTCCCCAGGAGTCAGCTCTTCCCATAAACATATTGGAGTTGAGAGCTGTGCTCAAGACTGTTAAAAGCTCAGTGGTTTCTGGAAGGAAAACAATGCCACAGCTGTGGCTTACTTGAATCATCAAGGAGGAACTAGCAGCAAGGCAGTCATGCAAAAGGCTGCCAAGATTCTAATCTGGGCGGAACATCACGTTCCCCAGATATCGGCGGTATATATCCCGGGAGTGGACAACTGGGAAGCCGATTCCCTAAGCAGGGAGAAAGTTCATCCAGGGGAGTGGTCCCTGTGCAAAGAGGTATTCGCTCTTCTAGTTCAGAAATGGGGTCTACCAGAAATAGACCTCATGGCTTCCAGACTGAATTGTCAGGTCCCTCGGTATTGTGCAAAGTCCCGGGACCCTCGAGCATACGCAGCAGACGCCATGGCGATTTTGTGGCGCTTCAGGCTGGTGTATCTGTTCCCACCTTTTCCGATGCTGTCTCGCGTTCTGAAAAAGCTAAAAAGAGAACGCGTTCAGGCAATCTTGGTAGCCCCTCATTGGCCTCGCAGGGCGTGGTTCTCAGACATTCTGGGAATGTCAGCAGATCAGCCGTTTCGTCTGCCCATGCGCACATACCTGCTAGTTCAGGGCCCTCTTCATTATCTCGATTTAGATCGGCTGGCTTTGACGGCGTGGCTGCTGAATCCTTAGTTCTTAAGGCTAAGGGTTTTTCGTCACGAGTTATTGCCACCATGATTAGGGCAAGAAAGTCATCTTCTGCGGCTATTTATCATAGGATCTGTAAGGTTTATATCCTTTGGTGTGAATCCAAGGGTTTCCATACTTCCAGGTTTAGCCTGTCTAGACTGTTGGCTTTTTTGCAGGAGGGCCTGGAAAAGGGACTCAGACTGGGTTCCCTTAAAGTTCAGGTGTCTGCACTGTCAATTTATTTTCAGCGAAAATTGGCACTTCTGAGTGAGGTTCAGACCTTTTTACAAGGAGTCCTTCATATTCAACCCCCATTTTCTCATCCGGTAGAACCTTTGGGACTTGAATTTAGTGTTGAGGGCTCTTTGTCTTCCTCCATTCGAGCCCCTTCATACCGCAGAATTGCACCATCTGTCTTGGAAGACGGTTTTTCTTCTAGCTATACCTTCAGCTAGGAGGGTGTCGGAATTGGCAGCACTCTGTTGTAGTTCTCCATTTTTGGTGTTTCATGAAGATAGAGCGGTGTTACGTACTAAACCTTCCTTTGTTTCAAAGGTAGTGTCTAGGTTCCATCTCAACCAGGAGATTGTGGTTCCGGCATTTCGTCCGGATTTGTCGTCTTCAACTGACTCTGTTGATTACGATCTTCATCTACTGGATGTGGTTAGGGCTCTCCGGTGCTATGTGGACCGCACAGCCTCTACTCGTAAAACAAAGGATCTGTTTGTTTTATACAACGTCAAGAAGCGTGGTTGGCCGGCGTCTAAACAGACTATTGCTCAGTGGATTACTTCCACTATTAGTCTGGCTTATGTCCGAGCTTCTCGGCCAGTTCCTCAGACGCTTAGGGCTCACTCGACCAGGGCTGTTGGTGCATCCTGGGCGGCACGCCATGGGGCTTCGGCTGAACAACTGTGCAAAGCGGCCACTTGGACGTCTGTTCATACTTTTGTAAAGTTTTACAGATTGCAGGCTTTCGCATCTTCTGATGCGAGCTTTGGCAGGAAAGTATTACATGCAGCCACTCCAGAGCATTCCCTCCCATGAGGCTGCTTTGGTATGTCCCCAATGTCTGGCAGTGTCCCCCAGTGGTAGGAGAGAGAAAAGAGGATTTTTACTTACCGTAAAATCTATTTCTCTTTCTCCACTGGGGGACACTGCGCTCTCTCCCTTGCTCTGTAGACGATCTGATTATGAATGTTTTTGATTTACATTCTTCTGCCCTTTGGGCAGCTCCTTATAGTACACTTGGTTAGTCAAAACTGAGGTATCTAGGAGAGGAGGGGCATAGCAGAGGAGGGAAGTAAAAATCAAAGAGTTTTTAGTGCCTAAACTCCCAATCCCACTACTATAGCCCAATGTCTGGCAGTGTCCCCCAGTGGAGAAAGAGAAATAGATTTTACGGTAAGTAAAAATCCTCTTTTCTGCTTGTCATATCGTCCACTTGGAAAATGGCAACATTTCCTATCCGTAGCTGGGAAACCTGGTATAGAGACCATTTTCCCGGATTAATCTGTTTTCGACTGTTGTAAATGTCTATTATGGTCTGATAGATGAAGTGCTGAGATTGACTTCAGATTTTGTTCATGTTTTTTGCGTCTTCCACCATCATATCTGTATGCCAGTGTCCAATTTGTCTACAATGAGCAGGGATCCTTCAAATGGGAGATTGGCTAGACTATTTTTTTTCTTCAGTTTCTGGTTGCCCAAGAGCGCAACCAGAGCCTCCGCTGTTGATGCCATTGTCCTTGCTGCGAAAGCAATGGCATCTAAAGATGCTTAACACAGAAATTCTATGCCTCTCCGGTAACCTCAATGCTTATCAACATGTATTGTCTGCTTGCTTTTTCTTGAACATCTGTATCTCCCCACAATCTAAGCTAGACTAATTTCTCTATCCTCCAATTGGTGGACACTGGGCAATAGAGTAGTTTGAATAGGCTACGGGCACTTTAAGAACTTGTTAACTAGCCCTAGCTCCTGCCTTTCTATACCCCACTTCCTGTATGGGATTCAGTTTAGGTTTAGTGTCTGGCGAATCCCGCTGTTTTAGGTCCTTGCAGCCCTGTTAACTTTTATTTTGTTTTATTTAATTGTACTTTTTATTGGAGGCTTCAGTCTCCTGTCACATAGCAGCCGCATTGACGGTTCACAGAGCCGTGTCTGTCACTGTGGAGCTGGTTGTTCCTGTCTGATTGTGGCAGTGCACAGCACGGATGGTTGGAGATACCTCCGCTGGCGTCCCCCTGCTTCCATTGCTGGATGCCTCCGAGGAGCCGACCACAGTCGCCGCAAGCTGTGCCTGGCATCCCTAGCACCAGACACCAGAATAGGCAGACATTTTGGAGCTCCAGCTCCCCCCATCTCTGTCCCTTGTCTTGTGTTGTGGGGGGGGTTTCTCAATGGTTTGTCTCTTACACTGTTCGAGCTCTTTGGCTGTATAGCAGGTTCAATTTCTGTGCTTTAATTGTGTGCCTCTTGTCTTTTTCATTGTGTTTTTTTTTTTTCAGTGTGTGAAGTGTCAGATAGGGGGAGATCCTTGAGGGTTAAGGCTGTGGTGACTTTTATGATGAAGTTCACCTGTGCCGTCTTTAACTCCCAAGTTGATGACTGTCAGGCATAGATGTGGTGTGCGCAGTCTGCCAGTCTAGGGACTGCATACCGTGTGCGACAGAGGGCTCTGGTTCCGACTCGGCGAGGCCCGCCTGGACTGTGCGCTGCCACAATCAGACAGGAACAGCCAGCTCTACTGTGCCGTCTGTAACTCCCAAGTTGATGACTGTCAGGCATAGATGTGGTGTGCGCAGCCTGCCAGTCTAGGGACCGCATACTGTGTGCGACAGAGGGCTCTGGTTCCAACTCGGTGAGGCCCGCCTGGACTCGATTACAGGGTTTGGTTTCCGTTTCTTCCTCCTAAGAGAGGATGTTGCAATACTCTATGCCATCTTCCTTTCGTAAACACAGGTAGATTGCGGTGCCTCTGCAGGGAAATGAGTCAGATTCTGACTGCTCTTCCCAGGAGCAGGATGAAGTGGTGGTTGATTCTGTCATGGAGAATTCTTCTTTTGTGGGGGAAGTTCCTCCTGAGCAACATGGTGTAGAGGATTTGATACAGGCTGTGCATCAGGTTTTGGAGATTCCTGAGGCAGTAGTCCCTGGGACTGCATAACCCTCTCTCTTTACACGGTGGACAAAGACTTCTTTGTCTTTTCCCTCTTCTTTACAATTGGAAGATTTGTTGGGTGAGCTTTGGTGTTCACTGGATCGTAAGTTTCAGGTGTCCCGTCTGCTGCAGTCTTGTTATCCCTTTTCTCCTCAGTTTCTTGCGAAATGGGAGGTGCCACCACAAGTAGATGCTCCGGTTGCAAGGCTGGCTAAGGTCACTACATCCCTCTTCCCAACGCAGTCACTCCTAAGGACAGAGCTGACGGCAAGATTGAGGGCATCCTTAAGTCCATTTTCGTGGTGGTGGTGGCCAACTTTGTGGCCCGCTTTGTCGTAGGCATGGGTTATCAAATTTGTAGAACGCTGGTTAGAACAGCTGTCTAAGAGTTTGTTGGCTAGGAGACTATTTTCGTAACTGCTTCCTTTGGTGGAACAGATTCAGAGAGCTATGGGTTTCTTGGTAGCGGTGGTCCTGGATGTGGGACTGATTGGGTCTCTGATTGCCTCTGCGAATTTTGCTCATCTGACTCTTTGGCTTAAATTGTGGGAGGCTGATGTTGAGTCTAAAAAGGTTCTTGAGACCGTTCATTCTTCTGGAGGTGTTTTGTTTGGGCTTCAGCTTGACTCCATTATCAGTCAAGCAACAGGAGGAAAAAGTACTTTTCTTGCTGCCAATGCTCCCAAGCTAAGAATGTCCAGGTTCCAGTCCTTTCGATCTCCAGGCAGGTCTCGGGTTTGGGTCATGGGTCAGTCCTCCAGAGGTCAGTGTTTCGCCCCTAGGGTGGTCTGCAGTGTGGACGTCAGGCCTAGTCTGCTCGGTGTTCGGCAGCTAAGTCAGCAGACAAGCAATCTGTTTAGCAGCCATTCTGCCCCTCTGTGGTCTGGCGTGGTGGGAGCTCGTCTTCTTCCGTTCAGAGATCAGTGGTTTCAGTCTACAATGGATGTCTGCGTACAGGGATTTATGGACCAGTGTTACATGATCGATCTCCTTGTTATCTTCCCCGGTAGCTCTGAGACAGGCTATTCACACCCTGATTTCCTTTGGAGTCGTTACTCTGGTTCAGGAATCACAAAAGTTTTGGGTTTTTTATTCCAACCTGTTTCTTGTTCCAAAATTCAACTTCTCGTTCAGGCAAATTCTGATTTGAAAATCTTTAAACTCTTAGGTTAGGGTGCCCAGATTCAAGATGGCTATCTGCATGTTCCCATCTGAATGGGTCATCATTCCTTCCTTAGGGTTGCGGTTCAGTCGGGTCACTACCAATTACAGGCACTTTCTTTAGGTCTGGCCACAAAGATCATGGCGGCCATGGCTGTGATGTGCGGTCCAAGTGGATTGCAATCATCCTTATCTGGACAATCTTTTAAAGGCAGAGTCTCCAGCAGTTCTCCTGAAGGGTAATGACCGAGACTCTGGAGTCCCACGGTTGGATCCTCAATTTAAAGAAGTCCAAGTTGACTCCAACCAAGGGTGATTTTTTTCGGACTTCTATCCAATACCCTACAACAGCAGGTGTTGTTGCCCGGAGAAAATTCAGGCTTTACAGAAGATGGTAAGATCTCTTTTGGCTTTCAAACATACCTCTGTACACTTCTTTATGAGGGTTCTGGACAAGATGGTATTGACATTTTAGGTGGCCTGGTTTGCTTAGTTTCATGCACAAGAATTCCAGCTGGAACTTGGGGGTGGGTGGCTGAGTTTTTCCCTTTCCTGGAGAACCACATATTGTTGAAAATACTTAGTTGCTAAAGGCTTTTCACAGGCCCCACATCTATATGTTGCTGTAGTTTTCTCTCCTTCTTCCCATCAACAGGCTCTACAATAGTACTGAACATTAGCTAGCTAACAAACTAAAGTGCCTGACCTCAATCTTTGTGACCTATGACGTGGCGCACTTGCATGTGCAGACCGCCGAGGAACAATAATTGGCATGAAAATTTAAATTTTTACAGCACATCTGCTCTTGGAGGTAACAGGCTGGTGTTCCCTGGGTAGCCAGCCCATACCCCAACTTACACCCTCGGGTAGCGTGTGGCTTGACCACAACAAAGTACTGTACTACAGAAAATAGTAAAACCCTACCTAATCTACCTATTACAAGAGACAGGAAATATGTGGGGGAAAGAGGAGGAACTGTCTTGTATACTGCTATATGTATCTACCTAGACTGGGAAGGAAACCTACCCATTGTATTGAATGCCATGGAGGATTGAGGAGGAAATAGTGTTTCTGAGAACTCTAAGCAGACAGTGTGTACAAACAATACATTATTATTTTTTTTTTGTGCTGTATTGTGGGGGACATCATAGTAGTTAAAAAAATAAATAAAATTGATGTACAGTGGGATGACTCCTTTAAGAAAATGAGAGGATTGTCATATATTTTTCTGCTCTATTAGTGTCATGCAGGTTTCCATATGGCTTAAAAAAAATAAAAAAATATTATGACATTCAATGGCTTGTAGTCTTTGCTAACTCCCATGCATTTATGCCTTACATAGGCTTCTGATTGAACAAAGGAATGGGTTCAGAAGGGTTCCAAAGAAGCCAGAAAGAGTTGAAAGTGAGGTTCAGAATGGCCATGGGACAATTAAAAGCAGCTTTACACCCTCCGTGGCAGAACCTGTCCATCCCACGCGTACCAACGTGCTGAAACAACTTTACAAACCTTTTCTTTTCACTATTGGGGTATGTATGTTTTTTTTCTGGATTATAAATGCATGGATCTACACAGTGGTCAAAGTGGAAGTTTAGAAGTTCTGGTGTGGGAATTTGTGAAGTGAATGTATGGAGGCTGCCTAAACCCCCAAAAACTTTAGGAATTTTAATAGTGTCAAATTATTGTTATATTCATTTTACAACTGTAGTATAATACATAACTTATCATATGATACAAGGCTACCCAGCTTACATCCCCTACCTCACCTGTGTCAAGTTACCTCTCCTTTATGTCTCCTGTGGTGTTAGTAAAACTGAAAACAGAGGAATCATATTACTTTTTAAACTACTAGAAAGCTTTATATTGTTGTCACACTTATAATTGTTTATCATTTCTTTTGTATTTTTCACTAATTATGCAGTGGTCTTATTAGATATCCCTGATAATTGCCCACGATATTCTCACTTTGAAACAATTTTTTACTGCAACAATAATGTCTGTTAAATTGATGATTGTCATTATGATTGTACACAGGGTATAGCAGACTGGGCACACACACAGATTGGACCACAAAGACTGGGGCATACACACAGATTGACACACCAAGGCTGGAGCGCACATAACCCATGTTAAATTGATATTGATATAATAATCTTAAAATATTGTGTCATACAAACCTTACTTTTTGAATATGCTCATATGTCTACTTTTGATACTATGTGAGCGAATATATGAATGGGATTTGATTATATACGGAGGCATTAAATTAAAATGTATATTATTCTATAGCAAATTAATTAACTGAAGTTTTTATATTTAACTAAACTTAATATGTTCACCATGCTATATTTCAGTCCTTTAGTGCAGTGTGCCATGTCAGGAGGGAGACACTTCACTAACTAAATAAGCAGTGACTGACAACTAGGCCGTTTTGCTTTACATATACATGGGCATGGCCAGTAGTCAATGGAACCATCTTGGTGTTTTGACTTCAGTGGATCCCATCAGGACACATTACTCAAAATGTGTGAGGAGTTGCAGCTGTATAATGGAGTGGGAAGATGTGAAGATACCGGGTTTATCTGGCCCAATGCTACCCACTTCACGCTGGCTGGCCACCCACGGCTGCCTTCCTATGCCAGGGAAGTCTACCCAGTACCTTCTAGGATTTGTATGGTCATTCAGGCAAAATGCACATAAGCTAAATACTGACTGCTTTTTCATGTAGCACACAAATATTACCTTTAAATTTCAGTGTACAAATAAGCTATCAAGTATTTGTGTGCTACATGAAAAAACAGTCAGTATTTAACTTATGTGCAAAACAGAAAACTAGTTTGCACCCCTTGCATTGTAACATGGTTTTGTCCAGGAGACTGAAATAAGATACCTCTTCATTTAAGATCCTTAATAATTCAGGCCCTTCATTTGTAAAATCACTCCATTCTGGTTCATCCCGAAAATTACAGGCACTTGCTTCCTCTTTCAACATTAGGAACACATCCAACAGGTTCTCCAATTTCTCCTGTAGACTGGCTCCTTCCCACATGATAATCTTTGGGCAGTCCTTATCCCAATAATCCAAAATGTGCTGGGGTGGTTCAACACATCCATATCCCCATCCTGCAGACTCTGCCACAGTCCTTCATCCCAGTACACCTTTCTCCTGGTTGTACTGGACTGATTCGTCCCTTCCTTTGGGAACTTTTTCAACACTGGGCTGTGATCTGCTCTCTTGTTCCTAGAGCTTACACCCATTTTACTTCCAGGAATCACCTCACTGTGATTTCGCCTCTTTGAGACACGGTTCCATCTTCCGCTCTCCACTGGCGGGGTGCGCTTCCCCTAATCAAATCGGCACTTAGGTGGCATCTTCCCTCGCCTAAAGCCCACAACGCTTTTTGTGACACTTTCTGCTTTAAAGCCTTTAGGAGTAAGTTGAGGATAATGTGGTAACTGGTTTCTAGTGCTAACTGCTTTGCAGAGCCCTGGAATGTATCACGATACAGTTCCCCTGCAGCTCTACCCAGAGAGGACCTAGGACTGAGTGACCCCACTGCTTGCCACCAAAAATGTGAAGATACCGGGTTTATCTGGCCCAATGCTACCCACTTCATGCTGGCTGGCCACCCACGGGTGCCTTCCTATGCCAGGGAAGTCTACCCAGTACCTTCTAGGATTTGTATGGTCACTCAGGCAAAATGCAGTTATAAAAATACAACAGTATATTTATTGTCATACAAACAACACTAGAATATTATGTACACACAGTAAATAAAAGCCAGGCAGGTTTACCACTTTATCCGTCCCTTACCCCACTAGCTTAAGGACTTATAGTCACCTGGCTGTCCAGACTTCACGACCCATGGATCTCTCTCAGCTGCATATATAGACCCTAGTTAGAGAACGACAACTCAAAACTCGATCTTGCACCTTCATGAATGAATCCCAGAAAGAACCTTCCCCCCTAGAGTCGTTCCTTATATCTCAGGTCTAATTTCCACAGTCTTTCCCCTCCCTGGGCAAACCCCTGGGTCTATTCTTCTTAACCATTGGCCAGTGCAGGACTAGGGGGTTTGGACAGGGCAGTGAAGATGAGCTGTCCTTTCACAGAAGCCCCCTGCTGGGATGCAGACAGAACGTCTGGACTAGTCCTAAGGAGAACAATTGATGCTAAATTGGCTTCCCCTACTTCCAAGGATAAGGTAGCAGTGAGCCCCTCCTAAAATTAATCCCTAACACTACTTTGTGATGTCACAGGGTCCCCAGCTGTTCCATGCTTCCTGTAGAGGAAGGAGGGGGGAGAAAGAATGTATTGTTGACACCACTTGATCTTTACCCATAACCCTCCTGGTTTCAATTTAAGGACAATGAATAGCAACCTTACTGCAAGTCATCAATATACAATACACAATATACATATTTACACTGAACTACAATGTCCCCTTAACCACATGTTATTGGACAATGCAGTTGTAGTTTGGTGAGCTGGGAAAAAAAAAGCATGGGCTATAAAAAGTACTAGCTATAATTCACATTATGTGAGAAATGAGAAACCGAATGGTCACAGGGTTATCACACTCATTTCGTCACAGAAGGTCAATTCAGTTTTTGAGACCCAAGTGCATGATTCTGCTTTTTTGGCATTGAACTGTAGTTTACACAGTCCTGACCATTTATCTAATCTACTTAGATTATTAATCATTTTGGTCACAACCCCCCTCCACCTAGTGTGCGTTTTTAACTTTCTCATGTGCAAAAAATACAGGTTTTCCCTTCAACAGCAGTAATGTCACCAATGAAAGATATTAATGAGGACCGGTCTAAGTACATATCCATTGAGTACTCCAAGGATGGTATTCTAATTGGGGTCCTGGTACAAGTAGGAGCTGGCAATGTAATTTAATTTTATTTGTGCTGAAGCAAAACCTGGTTTAAACCTGCACCACACTGAGCAACTTACAACACCTACATTCGCCCAGCATTGTTTACATAGATTGAGGAATTATTACATATTCAAGCGGAGCAAATAGCTGTCAGACATGATCACAGTTTGCTGAGATTGAGATTTGTGGTTTGGCATTCTTCTATTTATAGATTTTTTAGATGCTTACCATTTTCAAGGAACATTTTCATCTATTTTAGGACATCTGTTTGTGCATAACCATTACCATTTATTAGCCCCTTGTTTGACTTCAATATCTGTACCATTTCCACTACTTGTGCAAAACCATCACCTGGTGGAAACCCTAAACTGTATTACTAATACTCTAAAAAGGGACTGTCACCGTCTAATCCACTGTCTGATCCCAGTGGTTGGGACTGGTTTGCAGATAATGTAGTGTGGCCCTTTTCTCTTCATCCCTGTGTTTTCAGATCTCCTTGATAATGCTAAATTAAAGGATCTTTCCTACAGTATTCTCTAATACACTGCTATAATCTGACAACTCTGTATAAATTCCAATTTGTTGCAGAAAATACATAGACCACAGAAAACTTCAGTGATTTGCCTAATTGAAATATAAATCCGTCTTAGACATCAGTCTGATCACTCCCTGCTGACTTGTAAGGACCTTCATTCCTTATTCAAGGAAATCAAAGACATACTGTCACACATAGCTTCATAAAACGGTCAACTCCCCCAAATCTAAGATTAATGATCTACGCGATAGAATGGATCATATTCAGTCTAAATTAGATGAGGTAATTGCCTCCCAGCAAACTACAGATTATACGGTCCAGCAACTCAAATAAAACATGCTGCAACAAGAAGACAAAGAAAATAGAGTGAGACACAGCAACCTGCATTATATTGGCATTCCAGAAAAGATAGTCATCCTCCCTGGAACAATACCTAAAAGATTATTCTCCTGAGATGCCTGAAGACCAACTGCTCATGGACACAGCTCATTGAGCTCTCAGACCTAGAGCCCAAGACACCTTACAGCCCCAAGATGTAATTTTTAAGTGCTATTACTATCCCACCAAAAAGGCTATCTAACACAAAATCAGGGAACGCCATTATGTCCAGTTTGAAGACTCATCCTTACACTTTTTCCAGGACATGACCCCATTGACTCTCCTTTAAAAGGAAGGAACTTAAGCCCTTAATCTGCTACTGGGTTACTCGGTACCAGATATTACAGCTGGCCCCTCCTCTTCGGATGCCAAAGGCCCTTCTACTGGCTTCTAAACCTCAAAGAACACCTACAAAAGAGTTGCCCATCATACCCAGGAATTCAAAGAATACCCACGCTAAGCCTGCGACCTGAATCAAATCCAGTTCATACTCTTTCACAACAGAGCAATCATTTACTGTAGTCTGTATAGTTAATAGCCCCCAGAAAAGGGCCACATTCTTTATCTCACAAAGGGGAATTAGTCATTTTATTAAAAAAAAAAACATTTCACTCAATGGTTCTATCCTGATCTAAAATCTAGGTTATACCCAAACATTCCACGCATGCGATAGTAGGAAGACGAAAAGAGGGAGATTTGGGATTTTTGTAGGAAAATTCAATAACTTTGCATACTTTAAAATCTATATGTTCCAAACTAAAATCAACATCCGTTTTTTAATGAGGTGAACTCCATACTCTTATGGGTGTGGAAAGCAGAGGTGATTATTGCTAGAGACTTTAACATGACTTCTTATAGCAAATTGGACAGATACACCTGTGGCTACTTTAACTAGCAGCTCAGAACTCAGAAAAACAAAGGCTTTGTTGAACTTGTTTAAAACTCACCTTTTGTATGACACCTAGAAAGTCAAGGAACCCTCAACCAGGGAATATACTTTTTAGTAACTTCTACTCCAGGATTGATATGATCCTATGAAGTTTCGTAAAACTCAAATTTCTCTTCCCTGTCATTGGGGGACACTGCAAGACATTGGAGTATAGTAGTGGGCTCAGGAGTCTTGTCACTTTAACTGCTAGATATTTGGACTCCTCCCCTGCTATGCCCCTCCTCTCCAGAGAGATCCTCAGTTTTTCTAAGTGACTTGGAGCTAAGGTCACTAGGGTATAGGCTCCTGCCTATACTCTGTTAGCTATGTAGGTTTCATGTTTTTGTTTTACATCCTAAATACCCAGGAGAGTGAGTAGGACGCTGCTCTGCTCACTCTGAGTCCCAGCGCAGGTAAGAGAAGCCCTGGGCTCACTTACCTTACACCTTCTGCCGGCTTTCCCATAGTGAAAGTCCTGGAAGAAAGGGGGAGGCTGTGTGAAGGGCGAGGCTTAGTGAAGCCTGGAAAGAGCCCCGTTTTAGCGGGTATAGAATCCCGCGGCCACAGTCCCTGCCTCATTAGCGGATATCTGGAGCTGGGTCAGCCTCTCCTCTGTGCTGCGCTGTTTTCTGCCGACAAGTCCCCGCTCGCCCCTAAAAATGAGCATAATAGTAATAGATATGGGGGACAGATGCAGCGCTCACACTCAGCTGAGATGAGTCAGCCTGCACTTTTTGGGTGCGTGAACCTGGGCATTGTTATTAAGACCGCGCCAGACACTCCTGAGTAGCCATTTTTGCGAAGACTTAATGGACCAGGATTGCGAGGTAAGCGGGGCGGGCTTCAGCACAGGAAGGGGGAGAAGGAGTTTTAAGTAACTTCCTTCCTCTCAGGCTGTTCTTCCCGCGCGCTGGACGGAGAGTCACTGCAGTGAACAGCGTGTCAGCGCGGCCCTATTCCTCAGCTATGCCTCTCCTCTACTTATAGTCATAGCTGCCTAGGAGTTTAGAGGCTTGTATAACTATAGAGTTTGTGGAGGTTTATATATTTGTCTGGTGAATTATTTCATGTTTAAAGATTTTTACAGACAGTACTGCACAGTCTTTTCATAATAAGGAGTGGTGTTTTCAATTTAAAGAGACTTTCTAGCACAGGAATCTGCTATTACAATAGTCTCATTTTGTCTACTTTTCTTTTAATAATTATTTTAAGAAAGAGAACAATGACTGACAAGGGGAAAGCCAAAAGCAAGGGTTACTCTGTGCCTTCTGTTATGTATTATACCTGTGCAAAATGTGATGCAAAACTTTCTGTTGGACACACAGACCGAGGCGCCCTTTGCGCAGCTTGTGCTGCGGAGGCTCAGGTGCAAAACAGCTCAGCCCAGGAGGTATCTTCAGCAGTGGTAGAACCGCCTTGGCAGTCCTTCTCTTTGGCTGTGGAAAGACTGACGACCGTTATGCTGCGAGTAACAGAGGTACGTGAAAACTCTACCCCACTTGCAGGCAGTCAGTCTGACGAAAACGCTTCCACATCACAGGCGGGGTCAACCCACAGGGAAGATAGGTTATTAGCTATTTCCCAGAGGGGCAAGAGAGCTATTACTGATATAGGTCTGGACTTAGATCAGTACTCTGGTCTTTCCTCGGCAGAGGAAGGTGAGGTAGATATAGACCCGGAAGGGGAGGGCCGTTATGATTCTGACTCAGTTTCCACTAGTGTGGATAGTCTAATTTTAGAAATCAGGCATACCTTAGGGTTTGCTGATCCTGAGCCCTCAGCGCCCACGGGTGTCTCACTATTTAAAAGAGTCAAGGCTTAGTTAGCTACATTCCCCCATTCTACAGAGATGTTGGAGATTATTTCAGAAGCTTGGAATAGGCCAAGTAAACAATTTATGATGCCGGGAAAATTCAAATCCCTTTATCCTCTGCCACCTGAGGACACAGTAAAATGGGAGTCGTTACCTAAGGTTGACACCCCGGTAGCCCGTTTAGCTTCATCTTCTGCTATTCTGGTCCAAGAACGGATAACCCTTAAAGATTACACGGATAGAAAGTGTGATTTAGCTCTTCGCTCAGCATACACTGCTGTGGGAAGCTTGTTTAGACCAAATATGGCTGTGGCCTGGGCTAACAAGGCCGTGCAATTATTTATGGAATCTTTGATTAAAGGTCTTAGAGATAATACTCCTCGTACGGAACTCTTAAATCTTGCAGAGCATGTACTAGAGACCTCGGAGTATGTGGCAAATGTAGGTAGAGGTGCGGCGAGAAGAGGTTCTACTCGCCCAGCAGAGAAGAGTTCAGGGTGACAGAGCTTCTCGGGGGGAGCATCAAATAGGAGCACGCCTTCTTCAGGTCAGAGATCAATGGTGGAAGTCTACAACTGATCTCTGGATTTGAGGGATTGTGTCCAGGGGCTATATTATAGACCTAGCCCACTCCCCCCGTCACAGATTTTTCATCACCCCTCTTCCTTCTTGTCCCCTCAGACGTGTCGCTCTTCAGGAGGCTATTCTAAAACTTCTAGCAGCGCAGGTTATTGTCCAGGTTCCTCCTCTAGAAAGAGGTCTAGGATTATACTCAAACCTTTTTCTGGTACGAAAGCCAGATGGGTCCTTCCGGCCCATTCTGAATCTTCGTTCATTAAACAAACATCTGAATATTCAGAAATTTCGCATGGAATCCCTTTGCTCGGTAATAGCAGGGATAGAGAAAGGGGAATTTTTGGCATCCATCGACATCAAGGATGCCTACCTGCATGTTCCAATATGGGAAGGACACCAGAGTCTCCTTCGGTTTGCAGTAGGAGAGGCTCAATTCCAGTTCAGGGCTCTCCCATTCGGTCTGGCTACCGCTCCCAGAGTCTTTACCAAGATTATGGCTATCATGGCCGGTCTTCTGCGCCAGAAGGGTATGACAATTATCCCTTATCTAGACGATCTTCTGTTGAAGGCACCGTCTGCAGTTCTTCTGTCCCAACATATTCAGACAGTTATACAGTTTCTTCAGAGTCACGGCTGGGTGTTGAATTTACCCAAGTCATCTCTTGTTCCAGCTCAACAAATGCGTTTCCTGGGTCTGCTTTTCGATACTTAGTCTCTGAGAGTTTATCTTCCAAGGGAAAAAGTCCTAGCCCTGCAGAAAAGGACCAGAGCCATTCTAGCGAAAAAGAGGGTCTCGGTCCTCAGTTGCATGAAACTCCTGGGGACAATGATCTCGGTTTTTGAAGCAGTCCCTTTTGTGCAGTTTCATTCCTGTCCACTTCAGGCAGAGATCTTACTCAGGTGGTCAGGGTCTCAGAAGAATTTTGACAAGCAGATTATTCGTCTGTCCATGCCCACAAGGCTGTCCCTTGTCTGGTGGATGTCCCAAACCAACCTGGAAAATGGCCAATCCTTAAAGACCTGGTCTTAGGCTCTAGTCACAACAGACGCAAGTCTGTTGGGGTGGGGAGGAGTGGCAGGAACCCTGAGGCTTCATGGTCTCTGTTCGCCTCAGGAAGCCTCTCTTCCTATCAATATTCTAGAGCTCAGAGCAGTATACAATACTCTGATAGGAGCCCAGAGATTCCTAAGAGGAAAACCGCTTCAAATTCAGTCCGACAACGCCACCACGGTTGCGCACATAAACCACCAGGGGGGCACTCGCAGTGCGGCTGCAATGCGAGAGACCAGGTGCATTTTGTCTTGGGCAGAGCATCAGGTGCCCAAGATTTCAGCCATTCACATTCCGGGGGTAAAGAATTGGGAAGCAGACTTCCTCAGCAGACATTCACTTCATCCCGGGGAATGGGCTTTAAACAGTCAGATCTTCTCTCTTCTGGTGGATCGTTGGGGCTGCCCGGACATAGACCTGATGGCGTCCAGGCTGAACCATCAGGTTCCGCGCTATGGCGCAAGAGCTCGGGACCCAGGGGCGGAAATAGTAGATGTCATGTCGGCCCCATGGCCATATCAGATGTTGTACCTTTTCTCTCCCATACCAATGATTGCGCAGGTCCTAAAGAAGTTGAAGAGGGAGAGAGTTCCCACTATTCTAATAGCTCCATTTTGGCCACGCAGGGCGTGGTTCTCAGATCTGCTGTTGTTAGCAGGGGCTCCTCCTTTCCGGCTTCCAATGCAGGCAGATCTTCTGGTTCAGGGTCCATTCCTTTACCAAGGTTTAGATCAGCTGGCTTTGACGGCCTGGCTATTGAAACCCTAATACTTAAAGCCAGGGATTTCTCTCAGGATGTTATAGCTACCATAATTAGGGCCAGAAAGCCTTCTTCGTCTTCTATATATTACAGAGTGTGGAAGACATATATTTTGTGGTGTGAATCTAAGGGATTCCACTCTTCAAAATTTAAGCTTTCTCGTTTACTGGATTTTCTACAGGATGGCGTTCAGAAGGGTCTTCGTTTGGGTTCCCTCAAGGGCCAGGTCTCAGCCCTTTCTGTTTAATTTTAGAAAAAGATTGCAAATTGTTCAGACATCAAAACTTTCTTTCAGGGGGTGTTACGTATACAACCTCTTTTTTGCCATCCTGTCGAGCCCTGGGACCTCAATCTGGTTCTTCGTGCTCTTTCTAGGCCTCCGTTTGAACCTTTAGAGTCCATTGACTTACGGTATCTTACGTGGAAGACGGTATTTTTGTTGCCCATAGCTTCAGCTCGCAGAGTGTCTGAGCTTGGGGCTCTTCGCTGTGACCCCCCTTTTCTTATTTTTCACACTGATAGGGCGGTCCTTCGTACCAAGCCATCTTTCGTTCCTAAGGTGGTTTCCAGGTTCCACCTAAATCAGGAAATTGTTGTCCCGCCATTCCGAGCAAAGAAAGACTCTTTAGAAGGGTCTATGCAGTACTTGGATGTGGTACGAGCGCTACAGGGTTATGTAGACCGTACGTCCTCAGGTCAGAAAGATCAGAGATCTTTTTGCTTTATATGACTCCAATAAAAGAGGGTGGCCTGCTTCAAAGCAGTCAATTGCCCGGTTGATCGCGTCCACGATTCGTGAGGCTTACATTTCAGCCTCTCTAGCCGTTCCGGAAAATTTAAGGGCACATTCTACTAGGGCAGTGGGTGCCTGCTGGGCGGCTAGACACAGGGCGTTGGCAGAACAGTTGTGTAGAGCGGCGACTTGGTCTTCCATCCACACATTTACTAAATTTTATAGATTTCAAGGCTTTGCATCGGCTGATGCAAGCTTTGGTCGCAGGATTATGCGTGCAGCTGGTCCAGAGCATTCCCACCCTTGAGAAAGCTTTGGTATATCCCCAATGTCTCGCAGTGTCCCCCAATGGCAGGGAAGAGAAAATAAGATTTTTACTCACCGTAAAATCCATTTATCTGACTCCATTGGGGAACACTGCGCACCCTCCCTTGCTCTGTATATAGTTCTGTGTGTGAAAACTATGGTTTTGGTTCTTTTATAATTTAAGACCTTTCCAGGTTATATTACCTCCTTTACGTTCACTCTTGGTTATTCAAAACTGAGGATCTCTCTGGAGAGGAGGGGCATAGCAGGGGAGGAGTCCAAAGATCTAGCAGTTAAAGTGACAAGACTCCTGAGCCCACTACTATACCCCAATGTCTCGCAGTGTCCCCCAATGGAGTCAGAGAAATGGATGTTACGGTGAATAAAAATCTTATTATATCCTATAGTGAGGATCATGAACCAATTAGCAAAGACGTCTCGGGTATACCCCCCTACATGTACCATAAATTAATTGCTCTTCCATAGCCCTACGATTACTCTCAAAATTCAAAGCCTTCTAGCTGAATATTTTCAAATAAGCAATATCCTAGACACTTCTCTGGTTGTGTAGGAGGCCCACAAACTGGTAATAGGGTGCCACTTTTATCAGCATTGCCTCTAGATACGAGAAATAGAAATATCTAAACAAACCTCCCTTTTTATGCAGTTACATGACTTAAAATGGCAAAATAAACTTTAGATCTGACAATTGTTGAAAGCCTTTGTAGGGTAATGGCAGAACTGAACGTGGACAGAATTCTAGCCACAGGAATAGGATCAAAAATACTCCAAAATAATATCCTGTAATCAGAAATTGTACTGGAGATCTCTTGATTGATCCGAAAAAGGTTGAACTGGAATTTCCATCTAATTGCTCCAAATTGTGTAACTTGGATCAAGATTCCAAACACAGCACTTCTCCCTCCAAAGATATTACCAACTTTCTCCATAAAGCATGGCTTTCCAAAATATCTTATTCAACTACACAACAACTTAATGCTGAAATCTCTATAGAAAATATAATCCAAGCTATCAAAAAACAGAAAATGGCAAAATCCCCTTGACGAGATGGCTTCTCTGTAGCTTACCAAGAGGTTTCTTGAAACCTTGGTCTGTCACCTCCACTCTGTATTCAACTCTGTTCTCAAGGCAGCCACTTTACCTAAATACATGCTGGTAGCCAGAATAGTGGTCTTACATACAAAGAAAGGATCCTCCTGATTGTAGGAGCTATAGGCCTATATGATTGCTTAATACTGATATCAAACTATGCCAACCATTGTGACCAAGTAGGGTTTGTTCCAGGGCACTAGACCAGAGATAACATGAGTGATAGATCTTGCACAAATCATAAACAAGAGGAAATAGCCAGTGATTATTTTATTCCTAGATAAGTAAAAAGGTTGTGATATAATATCTTGGTAATTTATGTTCCAAATGCTGAATACCTTTGGAATTAAAGGTGATTGCAACTCTTTGAGCTTCTCCTACAGTTAGAGTGATGGTCTATTGTTTCCCATCTGATCCTATTCCAGGATCCAACAAGACTAGGCAAAATTGCCTCCTACGTATTTGCCCTGGCAATAGAACTACCTGCAGCATTGATTAGGAGCTATAATGTTGAGTGAATGTGGGGACCACTTCATTCTTTGTGGACAAAATCTTCTGTCCTTCTCTCACTTTCAAATGTCTATCCCTGCATTATGCAATATAATATATATGGAAGTATTTCTGGTTATAAAAATAAACTCTAAATCCCATGTTGTTACAGTCCCCGCCACATAATAAAGAAAGGACTCGAGCCAATATTACCTTCAAGTGACAGAAATGTCAAATAAAATATTTATAAGTATTTATCACTTCTTTTTACGACTATCTTTACCTGAATAATTTTCCACAAGTAATTGCTCAAATAAAATCTGAACTCACTGAATCGAGGAAATGCATAATATTGTGGCTTGGGATAAATAATACTAAAAATGAATCCCGAAATTGCTATACCTTTTTAAGACTTTACCCATTTAAGTCCCCCAATCTTTAAAGTCCTACAATCTGCCTTTCTCACATTCATCTAGAATGAGATACCCCTCCACAACTACGTTGGGTACATTCAAGAATCCCAGTAACAGGCTATACTATTTAGCCTCACATTGAGCCACATAGCAACATTTGCCTCAGCCACTACCATTGCATAGGTGGACATTGAATATAAATATGTTATCCCCAAATTATCATTCCTCCATTTGGGGTCTAACTAAACAATATAGACCATCCCAGTTGAACTTTATCCCCTCTCTTAAATTTTGCTTATCCATATGGGACATAACCAAACCCCAATTTAAACTTTCATAGCCTTTTAAAGTATACTTTTAAGGATCAATTTCTTTTTAAAAAAAGGGACATGTTAACTCCTCTGCCTCAGGTTGATAATGCTTATTGAACACAAGAATATTTTTGTCTCAAAAAATTCTTGATTGTTGAACTAAATGATTTTTTAATGACTCTCTGAGTCATGCATGATTTATAAAACTTTTTTTCTGGAATCCCCATATTGTGATTGACAAAGGATAAACATTTCAAAGTGATATGTGGATGAGGCATGGAGCTGTGAATTTTTTTTATGATACATATCACACTAAAAACAGAATCAGGACTGGCATTTCTGAGCAATTTCACATAACTTTTACCCTATATATCTCAGAAACTATGAGGCCTAGAGAAGTAAAATTTTACAAGGGTTAGTAGATTTATGTTAGTATCAAGTGTACCAAGTTTCTTTAAAATCTGTGTCGGTGGGTGTCATCGCTAGGTGAACTCTCATGGAATAACCTGAAAGTTAAAATGGGTTAGTCCTATATAGAAACATAACAGTATGCTATGTGCATAATTTATAGCAATAAACTGTTACAAACAACTAGAAACTACATCAACATAAACATTTGATACACATGACATAACTGGAGTTATGTGTGGAGCGAATGGACTGTATCGTGTACAAATATTCAGCAACGAGTATAGAGTTAGAGTTCTTGAAAGTAAGCATCCCATGAGAAAAATAAAATGTGTTGTGTGTGTTTCTTTTTTTTCCCCATAAAACATAGTGGCAGGCTAAAATAAGGATATTGGTATTTACCATTCTCCCTTGTTTTGTTTTTTTTCTTCAACCTTACGAGTGAATATATATATATATATATATATATATATATATATAATCTCACATCCCTTGGGAGACACCGGGACCCTGGGGGTAAAGAGTAGGACTGGCGAATACTGGCACTTTAACTTTCAGTTAACTAAAGCTCTGGCTCCACCCCCTCTATACCCCACCTCCTGCTAGAGGCCAGTCTAGTTCAAGTGCCCGGTGAAGCGGGCTGTGCACGGGGCTGCTTAGCAGCCATTTTTACTTTTTTTCAGATTTTATTGATAGCGGAGACTGTGTCTGCGAGTTCTGACAGTCGGCGGCTCGCTGAGCCGCGTAGTCGGCTGTCACTCAGACCCTCCGCTGCAGATTCATTCATTCTGCTCTCCCGCCGCTGCAGCCGGCGGGGAGAGTGTGAGGCAGCAATGGGAGAGATCTTTGGAGCGCACAGCACGGACGGCTGTGCGCTGGCTGCGGGGGGGGGGGGGGGGAGCGGAGTTGCCATGTAGGTCGTCCTTGTCTGCCTGCTCCCTCTGACGATTATTTAACCCTCCATTGGAGCCAGACACAGTTGTTGGTGGCTGGGGTCTGTCCTCCATGTACAGGGAGCATGCTGTCTGCACACACTGCGTCTGGAGGGTTGGCAGCAGGTAAGTGAAACTCTCTCTAGGCATAGTGCTGTGAGAGAGACATTAGAAATCGCAGTGGGTTCCCTGAGCTGGCTGTTTTTTCCTAAAAGCAGTCTGTTTAATTGGGTAAAGATAAAAGTTCTATTTTTAGCTCAGGGAACAGGGTCAGGCAAGGGTCACTGTCTCAGTGAGCCCTGCTAGGCTTTGGATTGGTTGAGTTGTTTGTCTGTCTTAAATGTTAGCCAGTCCAGAGCTGGGCCCTGAGGGGTGGGGGGGGGAGTTTTTTACTCCTCGGCACTTCCCCCGTTGTAGTCTTTTACTCCTCGTGTGTAGACACCTGAATAGGCAGCCATTTCAAAAGCTCCTGCTTCTCCCCTTTTCTATCCTGTATACTGTAAGGTAAAGGGTTGGGGGTGGTGTATCGAGCCTTTGTATTTTTTACACACTAAAGAGATTTTGGCTGTATTGCAGGCTCACTTTCTCTTGTAGTTTGTGTGCTGCTTGTTATCTGTATTGTGTGTATTTCACTGTACTGTTTTGTCCCATCTTTGAACATGTCTGAGAGGGAAAAATCTACACGTGGCAGAGCTACTATGTTACGTTTCACCTGTGCTGTATGTCATGTTAAGTTACCGTCTGGGCAGTCAGTAACACAGGCTCTGTGTGTGTCCTGTCGGGCCACGGAGACTACTCCTGGTGAAACAGTTGCTGTCTGTTCAAACACGGAGATGCCTGCTTGGGCTCGGTCTCTATTTAATACGGTGGAACTGCTTGCTCAGAAGGTACAGTCTCAGGCTGCTCAATCTTCTGATTCTGCTTCCTTAGTTCAGGCTTTGCCTGTTATTGCTCCAGTGCAGTCTGTAGAACCAGCCTGGGTGCAGGGTCCTGCATCCTCAGTACAGGGTCTGGTAGCATTCTCTTCCTCCTTGGAAAGGATGATGCAGTCGGCCACACCGCCTTCCTCGCGTAAACGGAGGGGGGTGGCCGCCTCTTTTCTGGGTTATGAATCTGATTCTGACTGTGGTTCCCAGGAAGAGGGTGAGTTACTGCTGGGCTCTGACATAGATGCTGCTTCTCTGGTTGAGGTTCCATCAGATCGTCAGAGTGTGGAAGAGTTAATTCAGGCTGTGCGTCAGGTACTTAATATTCCTGAGGACCAACTGCCTGAGACTTCTGGATCCTCTCTTTTTCAAAGACGCAAAAAGAGGGAGGTGGTTTTTCCGGCCTCTTCCCACTTGGAGGAGTTGCTGTTGAAATCTTGGACTTCCCCAGACAGGAAGTTTCAAGTGACTAAGCGACTGCAGTCGTGTTATCCATTTCCCCCTGAAGTTCTCGCTAAGTGGGAGACGCTTCCTTAAGTGGATGCAGCTGTGGCGAGGTTGGCAAAGGTAACTACTATTCCTCTGCCTAACCAGGCCACTCTTAAGGATGGTGCAGACCGGAAGGTTGAGACCATTCTTAAGTCCATTTTTGTGGCAGCGGGTGCTTCTTTGTGGCCTGCTTTAGCATCAGCTTGGGTTAACAAAGCTGTTGATCGGTGGTCAGAACAATGGTCAGAGGGTTTGTTGGCAGTAAGGCCATCATCTGAATTGATTCCTTTAGTGGAACAGATTCAGAGGGCAACGGATTATTTAGGTGAAGCTGCTATGGAAGCGGAGATGATGGGAGCGCGTATTTCTGCCTTGGCAGTTGCAGCGCGTCGGACTCTCTGGCTAAAGTCCTGGGAGGCTGATGTAGAGTCCAAAAAGGCTCTGGAGTCCATTCCCTTTTCAGGAGGTGGTCTGTTTGGACCTCAGCTGGATTCCTTTATTAGTCAGGCATCAGGAGGTAAGAGCACTTTCCTCCCGGTCAGTGTTCCCAAGCAGAGGATGTCCAGATTTCGGGCCTTTCGTTCCACAGGTAGGTCTCGAGGACTGTATTCCTCAGGACAATCCTTCCGGTTCCTCATTCTCAAAGAGGTTTGGGGTTTTATTCCAATCTTTTTCCTGTGACAAAACCAGACGGCTCCTTCAGACCGATTCTCAATCTAAAGGCTTTGAACACTCAGGTCAGAGTGCCCAGCTTCAAGATGGAATATTTACGCTCGGTAATTCTCGGCATGAAACAGGGAGAATTTATGGTGGCTCTAGACATCAAGGATGCATATCTCCATGTACTCATTTGGAGGGGTCATCAGTCCCTGCTGATTTTTGCGGTTCGGTCAGAGCACTTCCAGTTTCAGGCTCTTCCGTTCGGTCTCGCCACAGTTCCACGAATCTTTACCAAGATCATGGCGGTTATGGCGGCTTTGCTAAGGGCCAAAGGGATTACAATCATCCCCTACCTGGACGATCTGCTTCTAAAGGCAGATTCTTCAAAGAAGCTTCTGTTGCACATTCAGGTAGTAATCCAAACTCTGGAGTCACACGGTTGGATCATCAACTTCAAAAAATACAAGTTGATACCATCCCAGCGGAAGTTGTTTCTGGGTCTCCTATTCCTATAGCCTTACAGGGGATGGTGAAATCTCTGTTGATGGCAAGGAGACCTTCCATTCATTTTGCGATGAGGCTTCTGGGCAATATAGTATCGTCATTCGAAGCGATCCAGTTTGCTCAGTTTCATGCACGGCAGTTTCAGTTGGAACTTCTGTCGCAATGGAACAAATCTCATCGCAATCTGGCGAGTCAGGTTTTTTGCCTGTCTCCGCAGACGCGTCAGTCGCTGATCTGGTGGCTACACAAGCAGAATCTCTCCAGGGGCCGCTTGTTCTCAATTTGGAATTGGATTCTGATAACAGACGCCAGCCTCCGGGGTTGAGGGGCTGTATTTCTTCAGGCTCAGTTCCAATAAATGTCTTGGAACTGCGCGCAGTGTTTCACGCTCTAAAAAGTGCGCAACATTTGCTGCAAGGAAAGCCAGTAAAGATCCAATCGGACAATGTCACAACAGTGGCATATCTCAATCATCAGGGAGGCACCAGGAGTCCTTTGGCCATGAGGGAGATTCACAGGATATTTCTGTGGGCCGAAGCTCACGTTTCGGCACTCGTGGCCGTATTCATTCCCGGAATAGAAAATTGGGAAGCAGACTTCCTAAGCAGGCAGACTCTGCATCCAGGGGAAATGTCTCTCCATCCGGAGGTGTTTAAACAGTTGGTGGTGAAATGGGGTCAACCGGATGTCGACATGATGGCATCTCGGTTGAATCACAAGGTTCCCCGCTACTGTTCCCGAGCAAGAGATCCCGGAGCAGTCGCTGTAGACGCTATGTACGTCCCTTAGAAGTACCGCTTAGTGTACCTTTTTCCTCTGATAGCCATGCTTCCACTAGTACTGAAAAAGGTGAAGAGAGAGGGTGTTCCAGTGCTTCTAGTAGTGCCGGATTGGCCGCGCAGGGCTTGGTACACCGACGTGCTCTTCATGGCAGGAGGTCGGTCGCCGATACGCCCTGATCTACTAACCCAGGGTCCCTTTTGTCATCAAGGTTTGCATCGTCTGGCTTTAACGGCGTGGCTGTTGAAGCCAGGATCTTAAGAGCTAAGGGGTTTTCGAGTTGAGTGGTTCAGACCATGCTTCGTGTTTGAAAGCCGGCTTCAGCCAAAATATATCATCGAGTCTGGAGGACATATATTACTTGGTGCGAAAAGAAGGGGTATCCTACATCTTCTTTTCGTCTGGCCAGGTTACTCAGGTTCTTGCAAGATGGCTTGGATGCAGGTTTGCGTCTTAGTTCTCTTAAGGGTCAGGTGTCAGCTCTTTCAATTTTCTTTCAAAGAAAACTTTCTGTTATACCTGATGTGCAAACTTTTATTCAGGGTGTTCTCCATGTTCAACCTCCTTATATTCCTCCTGTCCCGCCATGGGATTTGAATTTGGTGTTGAGGGCTTTACAGCATCCGCCGTTTGAGCCTTTAAATGCAGTAGATTTAAAATGTCTTACTTTGAAAACATTTTTTCTTTTAGCCATTTCTACGGCACGCAGAGTTTCAGAGCTTGCGGCTTTGTCTTGCAAGCCTCCTCTGCTAGTTTTTCATGAGGGTAGGGCAGTTCTTCGAACTAAACCTTCCTTCCTTCCTAACGTTGTATCTAAGTTTCATTTGAATCAGGATATTGTCATTCCGGCTCTGATTCCTCGTCTTCCAATAATGATGACTCCATTCGTTATCTTGATGTTGTTTGTGCTTTGCAAATTTATATTAAAAGATCTCAGAAGTTACGTAAAACTGAGGATCTTTTGATTCTTTATGATGCTCACAAAAGAGGCTGGCCAGTTTCTAAAGTGACCATTGCTAGGTGGATTACGGCTGTTATCCGCCAGGCTTACAGTGGGGCTGGGGAGCCTGTTCCAGATAATCAACGGGCACATTCTACAAGATCTGTAAGTGCTTCCTGGGCGAACCGCCATGATGCCTCCAGTGAACAATTGTGTAAAGCGGCGATGTGGTCTTCTGTACACACTTTCACAAAGTTTTACAGATTTAATGTGTTTGCCTCTAGGGATGCAAGTTTTGGGAGAAAGGTGCTTCGGGCCGTTTCTTCTGAGCGTTTCCTCCCTTGAAACAGCTTTGGGATGTCCCCAAGGTCCCGGTGTGCCCCAAGGAATGTGAGAGAAAATGGGATTTTTTTATACTTGCGTAAAATCCGTTTCTCTTAATCCGTTGGGGGCACCGGGCGCCCACCCTTTACGCTCTGGTTTTTCCTTCTGTTTGACATGTTGGTTAAACATAGACTGGCCTCTAGCAGGAGGTGGGGTATAGAGGGGGTGGAGCCAGAACTTTAGTTAACTGAAAGTTAAAGTGCCAGCATTCGCCTGCCCTACTCTATACCCCAAAGGTCCCGGTGTCCCCCCAACGGATTAAGAGAAACGGATTTTACGTAAGTATAAAAATCCCATTATTTATATATATATATATATATATATATATATATATATATATATATATATATATATATATATATATATATATATATATATATATATATATAATATATATAAATATAAATATAAATATATATATATATATATAAATATATATATATATATATAAATATATATATAATATAAATATATATATATATATATAAATATATATATATATATATATATATATAAATATATATATATATATATATATAAATATATATAATATATATATATATTATATATATATATAATATATATATATAATATATATATATATATAAATATATATATATATATAAATATATATATATATATATAATATATTATATATATTATAAATATATATATATATATAATATATAATATATATTATATAATATATATATATATATTATATATATTATATATATATATAATATATATTATATATATTATATATAATATATATAT